>NW_025239725.1:0-1225 GCF_018294505.1 Triticum aestivum
GTGCGCGTACTACTCCTCTCATGTGTTGTTGGCACAACAAGCGGGGGGATCGCTTGCGCCGCCTGTTCTCCCAACTGGAGAACGGTTTTCCCGCATATTTTGCCAGCTGCTTGTTGGCTCAAGCTTGAGCTCACTTCCTTCTTTAGTCGTGCTCGATGTGCCTTCCTGATTTGGCGCTCATAGTCCGAGTCAACAGGCTTGGGAGCTGGTTCTCTAGCCATACGAATGAAGTGGTCAATTACTTTCTCAGGCACTTTCTCCTTTGGCGGCGGTGCCGGTTTCGGTCCAAAATGGGCGTCCACTTGGGCTTGCACTATGGTTGTGTTTTGCTCCTTAGTCATGTCGTAAGGCCTCTGAGGAAGAGGAGCGAGGCTTGGACCATATTTATATCGCTTGCCTTCGCCTGTACTTCTTGAACTACCTCGACTCGTACCGCTACGCACCAAAGCCGCAAGATGTGTGTTCGGCGATTGCTGAGACGGCGGAGACGGCTGACATGGAGTTGGACCAGGAGAAGTGGCCTGACGATGTGCCAGACTTGAAGCAGGAGGTGTGGCCTGACACGGTGCCGGACTTGCAACCGGAGAAGTGGCATGACGCTATGCCGGGCTTGAAACCGGAGGAGTCAGCTCACGCGTTTGGGGACTTGGAGGAGGTGGCGGACTTCAAGGAGGAGTCGTCTCACGCGTTCGTGGACTTGGAGGAGCGGGAGTCTGCTGACTCGGTGGCGGACTTCGAGGAGTCGGCAGACGACGTGGTGTCGTCGGAGGTTGTATCGGTACCACCCCCTCGTGTTGAAGTTTCTTCTTTCTCTTCTATTCCTTTCTTTCTTCTTCTACTTTTCTTTTTCTTCTTCTCCCTCGAGAAAGGAAAATAATTAAGGAAAAGGAAGAAAAGAGGAAGAAGGAAGAAGGAAGAAGAAGAAGAAAAAGAAGAAGAAAAAAAAGACGAGAAGAAGAAAGGAATAGAGGAGAAGAAGAAAAAATAGAATTTTTTTTCTTCTATTTTTTCTTCTTCTCCTCTATTCCTTTATTCTTCTCCTCTTCTTTTTCTTCTTTTTTCCTCTTCTTATTTATTTCTCCTCTTCTTCCTCTCTTCTTTTTCTCCTTTGTTCCTCTTCTTATTTTCCTTTTTCCTCTCATTCTTTTTCTTCTTCTTCTTCCTTCTTCCTTCTTCCTTCCTTCTTCCTCTTTTCTTCCTTTTCCTTATTTTACTTTCTCCTCTA
>NW_025239725.1:3209-3800 GCF_018294505.1 Triticum aestivum
AGCCCAAAGGGCGGGAAGTGGCGGCCTTTGGTCCCGGTTGGTGGCACCAACCGGGACTAAAAGGTGGGCATTGCTACCGGTTGGGGCCAAGAACCGGTACCAATGCACCCCCTTTAGTCCCGGTTGGAGCCACCAACCGGGACCAAAGGCCCCTGTGCTGCCCGCGTCGCGGCCAAAGTTTAGTCCCACCTCGCTAGTTGAGAGGGGCGCGCAGTGGTTTATAAGCCCCACTGCCGCACCCCTTTCGAGCTCCTCTCCACTGCAGGCTTACGGGCCTACTTGCTACTGCTTTGCCCGATGGGCCTTCTGGGCCTACTGCGGGCCTGAATCCTGGCCCATAGTAGGGTTTCAAGTCGTATTCAGGCCGTGGGGGCCCAGTAGGAGGCATTTTTTTGTTTTTTGTTTTTCTTACTTATTGTTGCTATTTTTTATGTTTTTCTAGTTTTTTTGTTTTGTTTTCTGCATTATTTATTTTCTTTTGTTTTTTGCTTTATTTTTTAATTCTTTTTGCTTTTAGTTTTAGGAAAATTATAAACTTTCTGTTAGTGCCATTACTTTTCAAATTTGAAAACACTTTTTTTGTTTTTTTGT
>NW_025239726.1:0-643 GCF_018294505.1 Triticum aestivum
TCTTAGGTTAACGCGAGTCGAGGCGGACGTCGTCGCGGTAGCGACAGACGGACGCCGAGACGAGCACGTGACATGAATGCCACCCTGTCTATCATAGGGTAACTCGAGTCGAGGCGGACGTCGTCGCGGTAGCGACGACGGACGCCGAGACGAGCACATGACACCAATGCTACCCTGTCTATCTTAGGGTTACGCGAGTCGAGGCGGACGTCAAGATGAGCACGTGGCACCACCGCCACCCTGTCTATCTTATGGTAACGCGAGTCGAGTCGGACGTCATAGCGGTAGCGACGACGTACGCCGAGACGAGCACGTGACACGAATGCCACCCTGTCTATCTTTGGGTAACGCGAGTCAAGGCGGACGTCGTCGAGGTAGCGACGACGGACGCCGAGACGAGCACGTGACACCAATGCCACCGTGTCTATCTTACGGTTACGCGTGTCGAGGCGGACGTCGTCGTGGTAGTGACGACGGACGCCGAGACGAGCACATGACACCCCTGCCACCTTTTCTATCTTAGGGTAACGCGAGTCGAGGCGGACATCGTGGCTGTAGCGACGACGGACGCCGAGACGAGCACGTGGCACCACTGCCACCCTGTCTATCTTAGGGTAACGCGAGTCGAGGCGGACGTCGTCGC
>NW_025239726.1:653-1546 GCF_018294505.1 Triticum aestivum
TAAAGCGAGTTGAGGCGGACGTCGTCGAGGTTGCGATGACGGACGACGAGACGAGCACGTGACACCAATGCCACCCTGTCTATCTTAGGGTTACGTGAGTCGTGGCGGACGTCGTCACTATAGCGACGACGGACGCCGAGATGAGCACGTGACACGGATGCCACCCTGTCTATCTTAGGGTAACGCGAGTCGAGGCGGACGTCGTGACTGTAGCGACGACGGACGCCGAGACGAGCACGTGACACCACTGCCACCCTGTCTATCTTAGGGTAACGCGAGTCGAGGCGGACGTCTACACTGTAGCGACGACGGATGCCGAGACGGGCACGTGGCACCACCGCCACCCTGTCTATCTTAGGGTAACGCGAGTCGAGGCGGACGTCGTCGCAGTAGCGACGACGGAAGCCGAGACGAGCACGTGACACGAATGCCACCCTGTCTATCTCAGGGTAAAGCGAGTTGAGGCGGACGTCGTCGAGGTTGCAACGACGGACGACGAGACGAGCACGTGACACCAATGCCACCCTGTCTATCTTAGGGTTACGTGAGTCGTGGCGGACGTCGTCACTATAGCGACGACGGACGCCGAGACGAGCACGTGACACCAATGCCACCCTGTCTATCTTAGGGTAACGCGAGTCGAGGCGGACGTCGTGACTGTAGCGACGACGGACGCCGAGACGAGCACGTGACACCACTGCCACCCTTTCTATCTTAGGGTAACGCGAGTCGAGGCGGACGTCTACACTGTAGCGACGACGGACGCCGAGACGAGCACGTGGCACCACCGCCACCCTGTCTATCTTAGGGTAACGCGAGTCGAGGCGAACGACGTCGCGGTAGCGACGACGGATGCCGAGACGAGCACGTGACACCAATGCCACCCTGTCTAT
>NW_025239726.1:1556-2860 GCF_018294505.1 Triticum aestivum
TCTATCTTAGGGTAACGCGAGTCGAGGCGGACATCGTGGCTGTAGCGACGACGGACGCCGAGACGAGCACGTGGCAGCACTGCCACCCTGTCTATCTTAGGGTAACGCGAGTCGAGGCGGTAGCGACGACGGACGCCGAGACGAGCACGTGACACGAGTACCACCCTGTCTATCTTAGAGTAACGTGAGTCGAGGCGGACGATGTCGCGGTAGCGACGACGGACGCCGAGACGAGCATGTGACACCAATGCCACCCTGTCTATCTTAGGGTTACGCGAGTCGAGGCGGACATCGTCGCGGTAGCGACGACGGACGCCGAGACGACCACGTGACACCAATGCCACCCTGCCTATCTTAGGGTAACGCGAGTCGAGGCGGACGTCGTCGCGGTAACGACGACGGACGCCGAGATGAGCATGTGACACGAATGCCAACCTGTCTATCTTAGGGTAACGTGAGTCGAGGCGGACGTCGTCGAGGTAGCGACGACGGACGAGGAGACGAGCACGTGACACGAATGCCACCCTGTCTATCTTAGGGTAACGCGAGTCGAGGCGGACGTCGTCGCGGTAGCGACGACGGATGCCGAGATGAGCACGTGACACGAATGCCACCCTGTCTATCTCAGGGTAAAGCGAGTTGAGGCGGACGTCGTCGAGGTTGCGACGACGGACGACGAGACGAGCACGTGACACCAATGCCACCCTGTCTATCTTAGGGTTACGTGAGTCGTGGCGGACGTTGTCACTGTAGCGACGACGGATGCCAAGACGAGCACATGACACGAATGCCACCCTGTCTATCTCAGGGTAAAGCGAGTTGAGGCGGACGTCGTCGAGGTTGCGACGACGGACGATGAGACGAGCACGTGACACCAATGCCACCCTGTCTATCTTAGGGTTACGTGAGTCGTGGCGGACGTCGTCACTCTAGCGACGACGGACGCCGAGACGAGCACGTGACACCAATGCCACCATGTCTATCTTAGGGTAACGCGAGTCGAGGCGGACGTCGTGACTGTAGCGACGACGGACGCCGAGACGAGCACGTGACACCACTGCCACCCTATCTATCTTAGGGTAACGCGAGTCGAGGCGGACGTCTACACTGTAGGGACGACGGACGCCGAGACGCGCACGTGGCACCACCGCCACCCTGTCTATCTTAGGGTAACGCGAGTCGAGGCGAACGACGTCGCGGTAGCGACGACAGACACCGAGACGAGCACGTGACACCAATGCCACCCTGTCTATCTTAGGGTTACGTGAGTCGAGGCGGACGTCGTCGCGGTAGCGACGACGGAC
>NW_025239726.1:2870-3800 GCF_018294505.1 Triticum aestivum
TATCTTAGGTTAACGCGAGTCGAGGCGGACGTCGTCGCGGTACCGACAGACGGACGCCGAGATGAGCACGTGACATGAATGCCACCCTGTCTATCTTAGGGTAACTCGAGTCGAGGCGGACGTCGTCACGGTAGCGACGACGGACGCCGAGACGAGCACATGTCACCAATGCCACCCTTTCTATCTTAGGGTTACGCGAGTCGAGGCGGACGTCGAGATGAGCACGTGGCACCACCGCCACCCTGTCTATCTTATGGTAATGCGAGTCAAGGCGGACGTCGTCGCGGTAGCGACGACGTACGCCGAGACGAGCACGTGTCACGAATGCCACCCTGTCTATCTTTGGGTAACGCGAGTCAAGGCGGACGTCGTCGAGGTAGCGACGACGGACGCCAAGACGAGCACGTGACACCAATGCCACCGTGTCTATCTTAGGGTTACGCGTCTCGAGGCGGACGTCGTCGTGGTAGCGACGACGGACACCGAGACGAGCACATGACACCCCTGCCACCTTGTCTATCTTAGGGTAACGCGAGTCGAGGCGGACATCGTGGCTGTAGCGACGGGGGACGCCGAGACGAGCACGTGGCACCACTGCCACTGTCTATCTTAGGGTAACGCGAGTCGAGGCGGACGTCGTCGCGGTAGCGACGACGGACGCCGAGACGAGCACGTGACACGATTACCACCCTGTCTATCTTAGGGTAACGGGAGTCGAGGCGGACGACGTCGCGGTAGCGACGACGGACGCCGAGACGAGCATGTGACACCAATGCCACCCTGTCTATCTTAGGGTTACGCGAGTCGAGGCGGACATCGTCGCGGTAGCGATGACGGACGCCGAGACGAGCACGTGACACGGATGCCACCCTGCCTATCTGAGGGTAACGCAAGTCGAGGCGGACGTCGTCGCGGTACCGACGACGGACG
>NW_025239727.1:0-3799 GCF_018294505.1 Triticum aestivum
TCTTTATACATAATACAAAAGGTAGTGTGATACATACTGCTTTCAACTGTAAAACCTTCGGAGGAGGTTTGCATTCTATGGCCTCTCTGTCTCTTTACCTGAAACATCCCTCTTGCATGCTCTGGGCTTCTGGGCATCGATCAGATAGTAGGCATCGTTGCCCAACACCTTACTGATGATGAAAGGTCCTTCCCAAGGTGCCGAGAGCTTGTGCTATCCGGCTGTTTGCTGGATCAGCCGAAGCACAAGGTCTCCCTCCAGGAAGGATCTTGGCTTCACCTTGCGGTTGTAGTATCGGCGCAGACTCTGCTGGTAGATGGCCGACCGGCTGAGTGCCAACATCCGGCCTTCTTCCAGCAAGTCGACGCTGTCTTCTCGCGCCTCCTTGGCATCCGCCTCGGTGTACATGGTGACTCTTGGGGAGTCGAACTCAATATTTGTTGGGATGATGGCTTCGGCACCGTAGACGAGGAAGAAAGCCGTGAAGCCCGTTGACTTGTTCGGCGTTGTGCGCAGGCTCTAAAGGACGGCCAGCAGCTCATCGAGCCAGCAGCCGGCCGAACGCTCCAGAGGCTCGACCAGTCGGGGCTTGAGGCCGGACAAACTGAGGCCGTTTGCACGCTCCACTTGGCCATTTGACTGTGGGTGGGCAACATACACTAAGTCCAGGCGGATGCCCTGTGTTGCACATAAACAAGCCAAGGCTCCTTTGGCGAAGTTGGTGCCATTGTCGGTGATGATGCTATGTGGGATGCCGTATCGCGTGGTGATGTCAGTGATGAATGTCACGGCAGTCGGCCCATTCAGCTTCTTGATTGGTTTTGCCTCTATCCGCTTGGTGAACTTGTCCATAGCAACAAGCAAGTGAGTCATGCCACCGCGGGCCATCTTGAATGGCCCCACCATATCCAGACTCCAAACAGCAAATGGCTGGGCTATGGGAATGGTCTTGAGTGCAGAAGCCGGTAGGTGTGGCTTGGAGCGGAACCTCTGACACCCTTGACACTTCTGAACTAGCTCTTTGGCCTCTTCCAGGGCAGTCGGTCAGAAGAACCCATGGAGGAAAGCCTTGGCCACAAGTGATCTTGAAGCCGCGTGGTGGCGGCACTCGCCTTGGTGGATATCCCTGAGTATTGCTTGGCCTTGGTCTGACTCCACACAACGCTGATAAACCCCAGTGACGCTTCGTTGCACCAGCTCTCTGTTGACTATGGTGTAAGCTGCAGCTCGCCTTTGCACTTGTCGGGCTGAGATTTCATCGGTTGGCAGCTCTTTATTCACAAAGAACTTGAGGATTGGCTGAGCCCATGAGGGCACCGTGATTTCTTCGACTTCGACTACTGCAACCTGTATGAGGGAGGTTGGGCCGGTAGGCGGCGGGTTGGCAGCTGCTTCCACCTGCTATGCTGAAGAAGTCCCCGGGCCGACTGCTGAAGTCCCCGGGCCGGGTTCTGAAGTCCCCAGGCCCGGCGCGGCTGTGGCAGTCCCCGGGCCGCCTGTCAAAATCCCCGTGCCGGCCTCTGGGATCGTCAAGTCGGATCCGACTACTTCGGGGGGGGGGGCACAAAGATGGAGTCTGAATCAGAAGACGGCTTGAAAGACGGCTTCAGAAGGCGGCGTAGGGCGACGCTGACTGGTATTGCTTGTCGGGTGGAGCCAATTCGTGCCAAGGCATCTGCTTGCTCGTTGTCATTTCTTGGCACGTGAAGGAACTCGTACCTGTCGAAGTATCCGCTGAGTTGCTGTACAAGGAAGCTGTAGCTTGCCATGTTTGCATCCTTGGCGTCCCAGTCGCCTCACGACTGTTGGACCACCAAGTCGGAGTCACCATAACACGGGATCCGGCGAATGCGGAGTTCCTTGGCAGGCCGGAGCCCGTGTATGAGTGCCTCATATTCTGCTACATTATTGGAAGCGGCGAAGTGGACTTGCAACACGTATTTGAACTTGTCGCCCTTGGGAGAGGTGAGGACGACACTGGCTCCCAGACCAGTGCGCATTTTTGAACCATCAGAATGCATCCGCCAATGAGTGGACTCTGGTGCAGGCGGCAAATATTGGGTCTCGGCCCAATCGACGAGGAAGTCGGCCAACACTTGTGATTTGATGGCGGTGCAAGGCTGGTAGTAGATGGTATAAGGGGCCAGATCAATAACCCTCTTGGCCACTCGGCCAGAAGCATCCTGGCTTCCAATGATCTCAGCAAGCGGGGCTGTGCAATCGACGGTTATTGGGTGCTCTTGAAAGTAAGGCTTCAGCTTCTTGGCGGCAAAATGCACGCCGTAACACATCTTCTGGTAATGGGGATAGTTTTGCTTGGAGGCGGACAATACTTCGCTTAAGTAATACACCGGTCTTTGGACCGGCAATGCTTTGTCCTTCTCCTTGCGCTCTACTACCATGACTATGCTGACGACCCGACTGGTAGCTGCATTGTAGAGGAGCATGGGCTCCTTCTCAGTCGAAGCCACTAGGATAGGCGGGGTGGCCAACATCTTCTTGAGTTGGAGAAATGCTTCGTCCGCCTTTTCGTTCCACTCGAAAAAAGTGGTCTTCTTCATGAGTTGGTATAGGGGAAGAGCCTTCTCGCCCAGCCGACTGATGAAACGGCTGACCGACGCCAGGCAGCCGGTGAATTTCTGCACGTCCAACAGTCGGGTGGGCACTTTCATCATCTCAATTGCCTTGATCTTCACGGGATTGCACTCTATGCCGTGCTCTGAGACCAGGAAACCGAGAAGATGGCCGGTTGGCACTCCAAAGACACATTTCTCCGGGTTGAGCTTGATCTGGAATCGGCGCAGGTTCTCAAAGGTCTCCTTGAGGTCCTCCAGCAGTGTGCCACGCTTCTCCGTCTTCACCTCCACATCATCCACATATACATGGGCATTTCTGCCGAGTAGCTTGAGGAGGCACTTCTTCATGCAACGCTAAAATGTGGCGCCGACGTTTCTCAAGATGAACATCATGGTCAGGTAGCAGAAGGCTCCAAACGGCATGATGAAGGCGGTCTTCAGCCTGTCGGCTGGGTTCAACTTTATCTGGTGACAACCTGAGTATGCATCCAAGAAACTCAACAGTGCGCATCCGGCTGTGGAGTCTATCACTTGAGCAATCCTTGGCAGAGCAAAGGGATCTTTGGGGCAGGCTTTGTTGAGGTTGGTGTAGTCAATGCACATGCGCCACTGCTTATTCTTCTTTAACACTAGGACTGGGTTGGCCAGCCACTCTGGAAAGAATACTTCCATGATGAATCCGGCTGCTAGAAGTCGGGCTATCTCTTCTCGAACAACTATTCTCTTCTCTTCCGACAGGCGCCGCAAGGGTTGCCTGACCGGCTTGCCGTCAGGTCGGACATGTAGCTTGTGCTCGGCGAAATCCGTCGGAACACCCGGCATGTCTTTGGGAGACCATGCAAAGATGTCCCGATTCTCACGGAGGAAATCGACGAGTTCGCTTTCCTACTTGCTGTCAAGGCCTGTGCCTATGACAGCGTGCCTCTCCAGGTGCTCCGGGTCCAAGGGTATTTTCTTTGTTTCCTTGGCTGGCTTGAATGAGCCCTCAACCTCCGACTCCTGGGGGGTGGGTGACATTTCCGGCTTCTCGCCTGCCAACGCCACCGCCCAGTCAAGGAGCCGCTTCTCGGCTGCAAGCACGAGGGACTCGGCCAGCCGGCTGCTATCTGTGGCGCAAGCAATTGACTTCTTGTAGTCTCCGACCACTGTGAGGATCCCCTTGGTACTCGGCATCTTCATCTTGAGGTGGGCGTAGTGGGGGACCACCATGAACTTGGCCAGAG
>NW_025239728.1:0-3799 GCF_018294505.1 Triticum aestivum
TCTTTATACATAATACAAAAGGTAGTGTGATACATACTGCTTTCAACTGTAAAACCTTCGGAGGAGGTTTGCATTCTATGGCCTCTCTGTCTCTTTACCTGAAACATCCCTCTTGCATGCTCTGGGCTTCTGGGCATCGATCAGATAGTAGGCATCGTTGCCCAACACCTTACTGATGATGAAAGGTCCTTCCCAAGGTGCCGAGAGCTTGTGCTATCCGGCTGTTTGCTGGATCAGCCGAAGCACAAGGTCTCCCTCCAGGAAGGATCTTGGCTTCACCTTGCGGTTGTAGTATCGGCGCAGACTCTGCTGGTAGATGGCCGACCGGCTGAGTGCCAACATCCGGCCTTCTTCCAGCAAGTCGACGCTGTCTTCTCGCGCCTCCTTGGCATCCGCCTCGGTGTACATGGTGACTCTTGGGGAGTCGAACTCAATATTTGTTGGGATGATGGCTTCGGCACCGTAGACGAGGAAGAAAGCCGTGAAGCCCGTTGACTTGTTCGGCGTTGTGCGCAGGCTCTAAAGGACGGCCAGCAGCTCATCGAGCCAGCAGCCGGCCGAACGCTCCAGAGGCTCGACCAGTCGGGGCTTGAGGCCGGACAAACTGAGGCCGTTTGCACGCTCCACTTGGCCATTTGACTGTGGGTGGGCAACATACACTAAGTCCAGGCGGATGCCCTGTGTTGCACATAAACAAGCCAAGGCTCCTTTGGCGAAGTTGGTGCCATTGTCGGTGATGATGCTATGTGGGATGCCGTATCGCGTGGTGATGTCAGTGATGAATGTCACGGCAGTCGGCCCATTCAGCTTCTTGATTGGTTTTGCCTCTATCCGCTTGGTGAACTTGTCCATAGCAACAAGCAAGTGAGTCATGCCACCGCGGGCCATCTTGAATGGCCCCACCATATCCAGACTCCAAACAGCAAATGGCTGGGCTATGGGAATGGTCTTGAGTGCAGAAGCCGGTAGGTGTGGCTTGGAGCGGAACCTCTGACACCCTTGACACTTCTGAACTAGCTCTTTGGCCTCTTCCAGGGCAGTCGGTCAGAAGAACCCATGGAGGAAAGCCTTGGCCACAAGTGATCTTGAAGCCGCGTGGTGGCGGCACTCGCCTTGGTGGATATCCCTGAGTATTGCTTGGCCTTGGTCTGACTCCACACAACGCTGATAAACCCCAGTGACGCTTCGTTGCACCAGCTCTCTGTTGACTATGGTGTAAGCTGCAGCTCGCCTTTGCACTTGTCGGGCTGAGATTTCATCGGTTGGCAGCTCTTTATTCACAAAGAACTTGAGGATTGGCTGAGCCCATGAGGGCACCGTGATTTCTTCGACTACGACTACTGCAACCTGTATGAGGGAGGTTGGGCCGGTAGGCGGCGGGTTGGCAGCTGCTTCCACCTGCTATGCTGAAGAAGTCCCCGGGCCGACTGCTGAAGTCCCTGGGCCGGGTTCTGAAGTCCCCAGGCCCGGCGCGGCTGTGGCAGTCCCCGGGCCGCCTGTCAAAATCCCCGTGCCGGCCTCTGGGATCGTCAAGTCGGATCCGACTACTTCGGGGGGGGGGGCACAAAGATGGAGTCTGAATCAGAAGACGGCTTGAAAGACGGCTTCAGAAGGCGGCGTAGGGCGACGCTGACTGGTATTGCTTGTCGGGTGGAGCCAATTCGTGCCAAGGCATCTGCTTGCTCGTTGTCATTTCTTGGCACGTGAAGGAACTCGTACCTGTCGAAGTATCCGCTGAGTTGCTGTACAAGGAAGCTGTAGCTTGCCATGTTTGCATCCTTGGCGTCCCAGTCGCCTCACGACTGTTGGACCACCAAGTCGGAGTCACCATAACACGGGATCCGGCGAATGCGGAGTTCCTTGGCAGGCCGGAGCCCGTGTATGAGTGCCTCATATTCTGCTACATTATTGGAAGCGGCGAAGTGGACTTGCAACACGTATTTGAACTTGTCGCCCTTGGGAGAGGTGAGGACGACACTGGCTCCCAGACCAGTGCGCATTTTTGAACCATCAGAATGCATCCGCCAATGAGTGGACTCTGGTGCAGGCGGCAAATATTGGGTCTCGGCCCAATCGACGAGGAAGTCGGCCAACACTTGTGATTTGATGGCGGTGCAAGGCTGGTAGTAGATGGTATAAGGGGCCAGATCAATAACCCTCTTGGCCACTCGGCCAGAAGCATCCTGGCTTCCAATGATCTCAGCAAGCGGGGCTGTGCAATCGACGGTTATTGGGTGCTCTTGAAAGTAAGGCTTCAGCTTCTTGGCGGCAAAATGCACGCCGTAACACATCTTCTGGTAATGGGGATAGTTTTGCTTGGAGGCGGACAATACTTCGCTTAAGTAATACACCGGTCTTTGGACCGGCAATGCTTTGTCCTTCTCCTTGCGCTCTACTACCATGACTATGCTGACGACCCGACTGGTAGCTGCATTGTAGAGGAGCATGGGCTCCTTCTCAGTCGAAGCCACTAGGATAGGCGGGGTGGCCAACATCTTCTTGAGTTGGAGAAATGCTTCGTCCGCCTTTTCGTTCCACTCGAAAAAAGTGGTCTTCTTCATGAGTTGGTATAGGGGAAGAGCCTTCTCGCCCAGCCGACTGATGAAACGGCTGACCGACGCCAGGCAGCCGGTGAATTTCTGCACGTCCAACAGTCGGGTGGGCACTTTCATCATCTCAATTGCCTTGATCTTCACGGGATTGCACTCTATGCCGTGCTCTGAGACCAGGAAACCGAGAAGATGGCCGGTTGGCACTCCAAAGACACATTTCTCCGGGTTGAGCTTGATCTGGAATCGGCGCAGGTTCTCAAAGGTCTCCTTGAGGTCCTCCAGCAGTGTGCCACGCTTCTCCGTCTTCACCTCCACATCATCCACATATACATGGGCATTTCTGCCGAGTAGCTTGAGGAGGCACTTCTTCATGCAACGCTAAAATGTGGCGCCGACGTTTCTCAAGATGAACATCATGGTCAGGTAGCAGAAGGCTCCAAACGGCATGATGAAGGCGGTCTTCAGCCTGTCGGCTGGGTTCAACTTTATCTGGTGACAACCTGAGTATGCATCCAAGAAACTCAACAGTGCGCATCCGGCTGTGGAGTCTATCACTTGAGCAATCCTTGGCAGAGCAAAGGGATCTTTGGGGCAGGCTTTGTTGAGGTTGGTGTAGTCAATGCACATGCGCCACTGCTTATTCTTCTTTAACACTAGGACTGGGTTGGCCAGCCACTCTGGAAAGAATACTTCCATGATGAATCCGGCTGCTAGAAGTCGGGCTATCTCTTCTCGAACAACTATTCTCTTCTCTTCCGACAGGCGCCGCAAGGGTTGCCTGACCGGCTTGCCGTCAGGTCGGACATGTAGCTTGTGCTCGGCGAAATCCGTCGGAACACCCGGCATGTCTTTGGGAGACCATGCAAAGATGTCCCGATTCTCACGGAGGAAATCGACGAGTTCGCTTTCCTACTTGCTGTCAAGGCCTGTGCCTATGACAGCGTGCCTCTCCAGGTGCTCCGGGTCCAAGGGTATTTTCTTTGTTTCCTTGGCTGGCTTGAATGAGCCCTCAACCTCCGACTCCTGGGGGGTGGGTGACATTTCCGGCTTCTCGCCTGCCAACGCCACCGCCCAGTCAAGGAGCCGCTTCTCGGCTGCAAGCACGAGGGACTCGGCCAGCCGGCTGCTATCTGTGGCGCAAGCAATTGACTTCTTGTAGTCTCCGACCACTGTGAGGATCCCCTTGGTACTCGGCATCTTCATCTTGAGGTGGGCGTAGTGGGGGACCACCATGAACTTGGCCAGAG
>NW_025239729.1:0-3799 GCF_018294505.1 Triticum aestivum
TTTTCCATTTGAGGCCATCTCAATTGGGTTTCAAGCCATTCTTCAATCTGGTGTCAACACGAGTATCTCTGAACTTGTCATAACTTTTGCACCCGATCTCCGTATTAGACCATCTTCATATCCATCTTGATCTTCTCGAAGAGAGCCATCTCATGGTGAATTTCAATAATAAGTTTGAATTAATCTTGACATAGCTTGAAGCTACTCTTTATAATCGTGCCACTTTTGAGCGTCAACAGTGGTTTGTTTCCTCCTCATCTACGGCTGCCGATAAACAGTACATTAAAAAAATAGTAAGAAATTCAGTGAAATCTGAAATTTTAAGGTCTCTAATATACTCAGGTGCGCTAGGTGCATGAAAATATTCGTGGTCAATTGACATCCGAGGAGCTCTTGGCAAAATAATATCAAAAATTTGACTGTAAAAGAAAATTTGAAAGAAAGCACTGTGCAGGCCCAATCTTGTTCTTCTGCCATGACCTCCTCAGTTGTCATTTGACCATGGAAATTGGCACAGTCCTAGCGCACCCGAGAATCTTGGATGCCCTAAGAATTTCTGTTTTTTTACGATTTTCTCGATTTTACTATTCAATTAGAGTAGATGAGCCTAGGCTCATCTCTGAATTGCACATATAATCGAAAATAGATAGATAGACGCCACTTCTTCATAATACATCTTATTAATACAACAAGTGATCAAGTATATATGTGGAAATGAAGCAAGCAGCCACAAGTGAGGGATTATTGACGAAGCATGCATTGCATGTAACGGAGAGCATGCATGTAACTTATTCGAGAAATCGACGACGACACATGAGATCCGGAGGCGGCCTAGCCCTAGCCGATGTAGTACATGGGGTCGGGCAGCTTAAAGGTGCGGGCGCCCTCTGGCGTGCCGAGGATGTCGCTCCACTGGTCACCGATGTTGCCGACGATGACATACCCAGCGTCCAACAGCTTTTGTCTCTCACCGGACTTGAAGGTCACCGAGGAGCCCTTGAACTCCGCTGGCTTCAGCAGCACCGCCATCGACCCAGAAAACCCCTGCTGGCGGAGGTTTGTGACAGTGGCGGTCCTCTGGGCCTCTCGCCGGCCAGTGAGGATCACAGGCTTGATGCCCACTGAAAGCAACTTGTTGTACAGCCGCTTCGTCTCTGGCAGGGCAGGTGCGCTCGCCTGCCGTGCGTACTCTTGGAAGCTCGTCCAGTTGTACGGCGTAGCCCTGTCAACCATGCATGTCAGCTAGATCATCTTTTCATAAGGACGGTTATGAAATACAAAATCCATTGATAAAGTAGCTATCACATCACTATCTCCGTGCAGTCCTCTTGTTTAGCTCGTCACTCACAGGGCATGCATGTATATGGTCCTTCTGGCCGTCTCCGGGGCTGTGATTGGAGGTGACCCGTGACCAGCAATAATGTCCAACACGTCCAGTAATTATTTCGCAAAAAAAAACCACGTCCAATAATTAAGGTTTTATTTCCACTTCTGCTCTCATTTGTTTTTTCACTTGTATTCATTGGAGATGTTACTTATGTTATTACAGTTATGGTTTTAGCGGCGGTTCTAGCTAGCTAGTCAGTTGATGGTTTTAACAAGTTCTAGTCAGATTTCTACTTCGTCTGAACGACAAGATGAGTGCAACAAGTCTCTGCTCAGATATATCGACCTGCAATAAATCGCAAGTATAATGTGCACGTATGTACGCATCTATAGAATATATGTGTATACTATATAGGCACGTACCCGAAGCCGTGAGTGGCGTAGTAGGGGAGGTTGGAGAGCGTGGTCTCGTCGACGTCGAAGACCCACACCTCCTTGCCGTTGCCGGCGAGCTTCAGGCTCTCGACGTAGGAGATAGCCTGGTCAATGACAACCTTGGAATCGCGGCGGTAGTGACCGCCGAGCATGTAGTGCCCGACGTAGCCCTCGCAGCTGGCGGGGACCGTCTTCCAGTCACGCACGTTGTGCGCCTCCACACCCAGCCGCCAGCTGTCGCATGCCACGCCGGCGTGGCTCCCCAGCTGCCCGCCCGAGCCCAACAGCGGCCGCAGCGCATGGATCAGCGGCGCCACGGCCTCATCCATGGCGGTGACTGTGGCAACTGACGTCGGCATGTGCATGTTAGTCTCCCATGCGCCGCTGGAGGCCACAAGAAGAGCCACGGCAGCGAGCAGGAGCAGCATCTTCGTAGCCATTGCCATTTCTACTTGTTGGTGCTTCCTGAGGAGCGGTGCTATACAGAGAGTGTGGGGTGGCTAGCTCGTTATATAGGAAGGGAAAAGCTACATCGATCCTACAGTACAGTGTGTGTGACCGTGAGTTTTTCTCTTTTTTTTGAGAAAGAGAAGAAAAAACCCGGTCTCCACATCTATATGGATGCACATAGCCATCAATGACAATGACTGTGAGCTTCAAAGAAATTAAGTGACAAAAGAGGTGGTCGGTGTCACTGGCACGGTCGCATTCACAGCATGGAACACGTTGGTCTTGAGGAGACATTTTTTGTAGGATTACACCTGGCAATTTCGATTGGCCAGTTAGGAACTTGGGATAAGATGGATATGAGCCAATAATAATACAGCTAACATACGATGAAGTATGTGGTTGGTGTCAGTGATGGATATGATCCAATAATTCAACAAATGCTTTCAATTGGTCTGTTGGTGTCATTGATGGGGCATGGAACAGGTTCTGTGATACTTGTGGAAGGATTACATGTATGTGGTTGTGTTTGGAGGTGGTAGATGTGTTGGATATGTGAGAAAATTTTACTTACGGCAGATTCAAGAGGGCAAAAATACTCAATGGTTGGCATGCGGTCAGGTTGGTGTGGCGCACGATGCATCTACATCCTAATTATTATGAATTGATTGATACTCTGTCCCCCATTGTTTTTTTCGATTCCGGCTTTTTCTGACAGGTGTGGAAAATCCGGTTTCCAAAAAATCTAGGAGAATTCCGGATTTTTTACGTTTGAGTTATCCAAAAGAGTTTTGGATTTAAAAAAGTTTAGCGTCAAAATATATTATATTTAACCTATTGTACATATTTTCCGTGCTTCACCCTATGCTGGCTATGCAGATTTTCCACTCATATTTCTTATGAACTGCAAGTAGTAAACATATAGCCGGTCTAAGCCACCCATCCATTCACAGAATTAAGAGTGGTATAGGAGGTGTTGATGTCAGTTTTTATGGAGCCTGGAACACGTTATGTGATGTGATATTTGTGGTAGGATTACATGTAAGTGGCTGTCTTTGGAGGTGGTAGATGTGTTGGATATATTAGCAAATTTGAACATAGGAAACATTCAACATGGCAACAATACTCCTTGCAGGAAAAAAACAATACTCAATGCTTGGCATGCGGCCATCGTTGGACTAGCGCATGATGCATCGACATCCTAATTATTAAGAATTGAATGTGATTCTAACACCCCCCCCCACCCTGCCCAATGGTTTTTTATTCTGCCTTTTTCCAATAGGGGTGGAAAATTCGGTTTCCAAGAAATCATATACGTATGAGTTATCCAGATGAATTTTGAGTTTAAAAAAATTATGGTCAAAATATATTATATTTAAACCATTGTACATTTTTTCCGTGCTTCGCCATGCGCTGGCAACGCAGATTTACATTCATATTCTTATGAACTGCGAGTAGTATCAGAGAGCACGCCTAAGTCACCCATCCACTCACAGAATTAAAAGTGGTATAGGGTGTGTTGATATCAATCTTGATGGGGCCGGAAACACGTTATGTGATGTGATATTTGTGGTAGGATTAAATTGATGTG
>NW_025239730.1:0-3799 GCF_018294505.1 Triticum aestivum
CTCTTCTTTAATTCTTTGCCACATCAGCATGCTTGCTATTCCCGTGTGCATGGTACCAGCCAAGATACAACCATGATGGCCAGCCTTAATCATCGCATGCAATAATTTAGTGCACCTTGAAATATGAACATGTGTGGGGCGTGTATGTTTTTAATGACCTGAGACTATACCTAGCCTGGCATGCAAGATGACTTATTATGCACCGTTCCCCATACCTGCAGGAAGCCTGTTCGTCTCCAAATCTTTTCCTCTCCATGTGTGGAAACAATATGCCTGCCAAACTCTCCTTCTCCCTTCGGCGGTCCCACCATTCCACCCCGTGTGAAAAAATCTGCATGCATGACTCTCCTCCCCCACGCTCGTCCAATCCATTGTGACCAGCAATATTTCCACCCCTTCGTTCCCCCGTAATTTACTCCAACAAATATGCCCACGTAGCTTTTACTTAACTTTAGGTGCATTGGGTCACTGACATACGGGCCCAGCAGTGTACTGGCCCACATGTTAGTGACGTAACTGGACCTGCAGTTAAGTCAGTGCAGCTCAGTCCATATCTTACGTAGGTGTGACATTGCTTGCTATAAATACTGCGCCTCCCATGACATCGCTATCTCCTCCCCCTCACGTTCACGTTCATCGCTATCTCCTCCCCCTCCCTCTCACGTCGACCACCATGGCATCGCCCCTCCCAAGCCCTAGGAGCCCCTCGCTGCACCGCGCGGACGGTCACGCATCATCGTTCCGTTCCTTGCCGCCACTAGTCGAGGAGGACGCATTGGTGTTCTGCTCCTCGCCACTACGCGACGCATCACCGTTCCGTTCCTCGCCGCCACTAGTCGAGGAGGATGCGTCGGCGTTCCGCTCCTCGCCGTGACGCGATGCGTCGTTGTTCCGTTCCTCGCCGCCACTAGTCGAGGAGGACGCGTCGGCGTTCCGCTCCTCGCCGCGACGCGTCGAGGTGGATGCGTCGGCATTCCCAATCTCGCCAGCACGCGCGTCGGAGGACGCGTCGGCTCCCCGCTACGAGGAGAACGCCACGCCGCCCGTCGAGCCCCCCAGCCTTGAGGAGCTTTGGAAAGAAATGGATGTCGCCTTGTGGGAGGCTTTGCCTCCAGCAGAGCGCGCCAAAATAGAGGCGGAGAAGAAGGCCGAGGAAGAGAAGCACACCGTGCAACAAGCTTTCTGGGAGATCTATGTCACGTCCGAGAGAGTTAAGCAATTGGTTCTTTGGCAGAAGGCTCGTGCGAGGGCCGTGAGAGTGGCGGAGGATGCCCGTGCCGATGCCCTGAGTGCAGTCGGGCCCAAGCGCCTCATCTACGCTTGGCGGTACGTGGACTGGGTGCACACTTCCAGCCAGGAGGAGTACTTGTTGGCGCCGGATCACCACACCAGTGAGATCGCGCTCGCCCGCCGGCAAGCCACCAATCAGCACCTCGCGAGTTGCGAGCTGAGGAAGAGGCGTTGTGTCAGTGTGCTGGGAAACGGCCGCGCACCAGGGCACTCGTGGCACGCCGCAAGCGCTCCTGCGAGCGTCGTGGCTTTTAGGAGGAGTATCATTTTTGTTTCATAAGGCGATCTCATTAGTTTTGGGATGCAAATGATAAATCCCGAACGTTCAGGAATTTTTAGCGTCCTTAATTAAGTATGTAAAAGGAAAAGTTTGGAAACATTGTGTATTATTACTCATTTTGCAAGTACGTGCATATAGTCCAAACCTTACTATATACTATCGGACTACACGTCTCTCTCGATATATGCTTGCAGACTGTGCTACTCCCTCCGTCCAGGTCAATAAGTCATCTTTGGTTGTGCACGGTGACCAAGAAGGAGGGTAGACTTGTACACCTAGACAGAGGGAGTACTACTATTACTTATGTACGTGCAAATGCACGTTTTAACATTACGATGCAGTTTTTGTAGAAGTAGAAAAACAGCACTAGTCAATCTTGTGAAACAATTCAGTGCAAAACAAATGCAAAAATGCTCATTTGATTGTTTACTTTTAGCTTCCTTCTCTGTGGTTATTTCTCTGTCGTACTTTGTATGGAGTATCTCACTGGTTGGAAAGGCATGCAAATTCCCAAACCGATTCCTACACCCTCTATCGAATTTTTTGCCTAACAAGTTGTGTCGTGCAATTGGAATTCCAACTTGAGTACTACTAGTAGGAGTACCAGGGGCCAGTTCTTTTAGGCTTCTAGATTAGTAATCCCATAACTACTACCTCCGTCTTGGTTTATTGGTCCCCATTGTAATCTGTGTCAAATTTTGATCATAAATTTAACTAATGAAATGTTAGTGCATGTCACATGCACTACTCCATCCGTCTAGGTGAGTAAGTCATCTTAGGCTGTGCACCGTGACCAAGGAGGAGGAGAAAACGAGAAACATTAATGTTTATTTGCTAACTAATAGTATTGCATGCAATGAACTAACCACTCCATGTCGTGTTTGATATATCAAGTCATTAAAAGCATGCACACTCTTTATCTCTTATTGGTTGATATGTCAAGAAACAAGAAACGAGGTAGAAGTTAATGCACCACGCCTAAGTGTTTTGGGATTATTTGGTTTTCATAAGATGACTTACACACCTAGATGCACCGCGCCTAAGTGTTTTGAGTAACATTTTATCAGTTAAATCTTTGGTCAAAATTTAGCACAAATTACAATGGTGAGGAATAAACCAGGATGGAGTAGTAGTTTAGAAGCCCAAATAAATGAGTGAGGCGCCTTATTGTTACTCTCCATTGTGACTAGTCTTGTGGGAAAAGCTGGGGAAGCCGCCAAAAGAACTGGCCCTAGGAGTAGTAGCTAGGGATCGAGTGTGGGAGATGAACCGGAGAAAGTAAATGCAGAGAGATGAAATGCAAAAAATACGGAGGGATGTGATGGTTGCTTGTCCGTTTATTTTACCAGGCCATTTATTACTGGGAGTGGTTGGGTTTTGTGATATGACAGCTTTACTGCCGCGCCACGAGCGGGGTGAGAGGTGAGACTCCCGTGCAGCGCCGCCCTCTACACTTGTACTACATCAGTCGTGGTTTATTAGTCCCCCATTGAATTTGATTGAAGATTTAATTGACAAAATGTTAGTGCATGTCAACAAAAACTATATCGTTCGATTTCTATTTGAACATAGTTTTTATTATAGCTCAATACTTGTGGTCATGGACCGCCAAAAATAGAAGAAGCCCTATGATTTTGAATGATATAATTTTAGGTGACATGCATCAGTATTTATCGTACTATATATAATGTTAGTTCAATTTTTTGGTCGTACTAATCTATAGTAGTAAGGTGCCCGTTGTCAGTGTTCTGGGAACGGGGGTACCCAGACTTGCCTGCCTGCGGCCTGCGGCATGGCTCAGGGGGTGGCCCAGTACGGCCCGTCTTCATCAACACATGATCAAGACCCTCGCGAGGGGCCAAGCCTCGCGGGGCGGACGATAGGAGGCTTCCTCAGGCACGGCCTCATCAGGCTGGCTCACGAGGAGGCGGAGAGATCAAGGTGGGGTACCTCACAAGGTGCCCATGATGCAAGCCATGACGACCAAGGCCAGGCGGGCGCCGGCCTGCGCAGAGTCCTTGTTTCCTCTTTGGTGCAAAGGGGGCAAGCGCAGGCAAGAGTATCAAGCAAAGGCAACGATTTCGGTGCAACAAGACCAAGACCAGCAGGACGGCAGGATGGAGGTCATCGTGGAGCCCAAGCCGGCGTCATCGTCAGGGTCTTTGGCAGGCGAGGACCAACTTTAGTCAGGATAAGTGTACTAGATGTTCCCCTTCAAAATGGCCAATT
>NW_025239731.1:0-3799 GCF_018294505.1 Triticum aestivum
GAAGGAAGCGTGAGCTACACGACACATGTGCATAGTGCTTACCCATGTACTGCATGTGCTGTCGAAAGGGCTCAGGGTTGTCGTTCGATCTGGGAGCATCCAGTGGTGCACACGTATGATCCATGGGGTTTGGGTTCTGGCCAGTCAGAACGCAGGACTCAGATCGCATGCACAGCAGGGAGGGGGGTGGGGGGATATTGTATGGAAACCAACATTTGGTGGAAACCGGTGAAAACCACGAGATAAAAATGTTCTAAAGTTTCAAAAAAATTCAAAAAAAATGCGGGATGTTAAGAGGATGATGTTTTATTGGCACACAAAATTTCAAGTTGAAACACATTAAGAGATGTGAGCTATGGAAAAGACAAAATGAGTGTTGAATAGTGCCGAATAGTAATGTCACTATTCATGGTGGAATTTGTCTTTTTCATAGCTCACATCTCGTAATGTTTTGAAACTTGAAATTTTGTGTTGCAATAAACATCACCTTCTTAGCATCCCACATTTTTTTTTCTGATTTTTATGGAACTTTAAAATATGGTTTCCACGAAGTTTTCATTGAATAACGGCTTTCGTGAGTGAACCGTGTGCTATTTGAAAACATTTCGTGAGAAGAATCTCGGTTTTTAAAATCCTCGTAAATCCAAAACTAAGCTGAAAATCGTGAAACCTGCCATGGTGTCACGACATCGCACTTATATGTCGAGGAATTTTTTTCGTCCATTGTGGTGCAAGTTTTATTACAAGCCTCTTACAAACCGGAGCTTCTCTCAAAGAAGCCTGGTGGTTTCGATAGGGAAATGTGTCCCCCTTGTGGGCCAAACATAATCACTATCTCTTTTCACCTTGTATTTTCTTCTACGGGCAACATGGAACGACAGGATATCCGTGCTGAAATTTAAACTTATTTAGGGTTCGTTTGGCCTTTTTATACACTAATTGAGTTTCCTAGGCATTTAATGTCCATATTTCAAATCTGAACTACAAATACATGCTCCAGTTCACCAAAATGGCTAGAAAGATTATACATGTGTCCTTGGCTGCATGTTTAGATCCCATGCCAGGAAGGAGAACGAACTACAACCATACTGGTGTCATGGCTCGTACTCAAACATTTTGAATCTCGGTTTTTAAGTCCCCATAAATCCTAAACTCACCAGAAAGTCATCAAAGGTGGCATGGTGGCACGTCATGGCACATATATGTCGTGGTAAAAACATTGTCCAATTTGGGCCAAGCTTTATAACAAACCTCTTATAAAAACTGGAGCTTCTCTCAAAGAAGCCTCGTGGTTCTGATAGGGAAACGTGTTCCCCTTGTGGGCCAAACGTAATCACTCCCTATTTTCGCCTTGTATTTTCTTTCATCGGAAACATGGAATGACAGGATATCCGTGCTGAAATTTAAACTTATTCAGGGTTCGTTTGGCCTTTTTATACACATTGAGTTTCCTAGGCATTTAATGTCCATAATTCAAATCTGAACTACAAATACATGCTCCAGTTCACCCAAATGGCTAGAAAAATTATACATGTGTTCTTGGGTGCATGTTTAGGTCTCATGCCAGGAATGGGAACGAATTACAACCGTACTGGTGTCCTCGCTCGTCCTCAAACATTTCGAATCTCGGTTTTTAAGTCCCCATAAATCCTAAAGTCACCAGGAAGTCATCAAAGGTGGCATGGTGTCATGTCATGGCACGTATATGTCATGGTAAAAACATTGCCAATTTGGGTCAAACTTTATTACAAACCTCTTACAAAACTGGAGCCTGTCGCAAGAACCTTCGTGGTTTCAATAGGGAAACGTGTCCCCTTGTGGGCCAAACGATAATAACTCCCTCTTCTAGTCTCGTATTTTCTTCTACACGCGACACGGAACAACTGGATATTCGCGCTGAACTTTGAAATTATTCAGGGTTTGTTTGACCTTTTTTATTCATTAATTGAGTTTTCTAGGCATTTAATGTCCATCATTCAAATCCGAACTACAAATACATGCTCCAGTGCACCAAAATGGCTAGAAAAACATACATGTTTCCTTGAGGGGCATGTTTAGGTCCCATGGAACGAATGGAACGAATTCAACCGTCTTGCCGTCCTGGCCTAGCCACAAACATTGTGAATCTCGGTTTTTAAATGTCTGTAAATCCAAAACTCACCAGGAAATCATGAAACTTGGCATGGTGTCACTACATGGTATATATAATTGTCCAATTTGGGCGAAGTTATATTACAAGCCTTTTACAAACCGGAGCCGGTCGCAACCCTCGTGGTTCCGGTAGGGAAACATGCCCCTCTTGTGGGTGAAACAATAATCGATGCCTCTTCTCGCCTTGAACTTTGTTTTCTACAGGCAACATAGAATAACAAGAGTGTCAGGCTGAAATTTGAAACTGTTCAGGGTTCGTTTGGCCATTGTATATATATTACTAATTACTAAGTTTTCTATGCATTTAATGTAGTCCATAATTCAAATTTGAACTACAACCACATGCTCCAGTTAAGCAAAATGGGTGGAAAATCGTACATGTGTCATTGGGTGCATGTTTAGGTCTCGTTTAAGGAATGAGAATGAATTACAAACTTGTCGCCATCCTGAAACAATGAGAATCTCGGTTTTTAAATCCCAGTAAATAAAAAAGTCACCCAAAAAACATGAAACTTGGCATGGTTTCATGACATGGCACATATATGCCATGGTAAAAAAATCGTCCAGTTTGAGAAGAGGTGCACACATTAGTAGCCAACGAAGTCCGTTTTGAAACAAAAAGCTGACATGTTAATATCGCAAATGGTTGTATTATATTTACCATGTCGAAATTTAACCATACTCGGTGGCGTGCGTGCAGCTGTTTGATTAGACGGGACGAGCGCGAGAAGTCCGCCATGCAGGTTCGACGGGATGCGTGCGAGTAGTCCGTCATGCAGGCTCGACGGAACGCGTGCATCCTGTCCACCTCGCAGGCTCGACGGGACACGTGCGAGTAGCAAGGCCGCCCATGCTCACCGGGAAGCGAGCTCTTTGACCTCCATGCA
The DNA here is from genome assembly GCF_018294505.1 of Triticum aestivum. Taxonomy (NCBI): domain Eukaryota; kingdom Viridiplantae; phylum Streptophyta; class Magnoliopsida; order Poales; family Poaceae; genus Triticum; species Triticum aestivum. The sequence goes on from NW_025239731.1 coordinate 3,039, forward strand.
CCAGCCGCCGCCCGCCTCGCTCACAACTTCTCCATTAATGGGTTAATTAAAACACCTGGACGGAGGGTGTTTGCTTGTGATCCCATGGCAGCATTTGCTTTGTTCGTGTTTTCAACTCATATTCCGCCCTAATTTAAATTGCCATATAGGGCAACGGATAATATGATCACAAATAAAATGGCAACGGATAATAGGACGACAAATTTACAATGGTGTAGATAATAATTGTCTACATATTCCGGATAATTTAAAATGCCACATGCGGCAAAACCTGGAAGACACGGGGGCAAGAGAAGAAGGAAATTGCAGACAACGATCTGGATCGCTACTATCTCTACTCATCGATGGATCGCCGGGCAGCGAAATCCTCCAGCTCCTTCTTCTATTCCTCACTACTTTGCTTGAAAGCAGCCACAGATTCCTCCACCTCCTGCTCGCGCTCGATCCGGAGCTTCCTCAAGCCACCCATCAGTTCCTCGATGACCGCTTTTAGCGTCATCTCCGAGGCACTGCTCTGCTCATGCAGCATCTTCCAGTCGGCGGCCTCCTCCTTCTTCTCAGCGACCAACTTGAGGAGCTTCGCATTGTCATCCATGAGTTTCTCGACGAGGCCGGTCGCCTTGTCAATCAAGGCATCGCTGATCTTGAGCAGCTTCGTCAAGCCGTCGACCAGCTCCTGCTATGTAGTGACGCCAGCGAGAATGTCGTCGTCGCTGGGGAAGGACTTCAGGAACGTCGGCTCGTTGCGATGGCCGACACCG
>NW_025239732.1:0-3799 GCF_018294505.1 Triticum aestivum
TTTTCCATTTGAGGCCATCTCAATTGGGTTTCAAGCCATTCTTCAATCTGGTGTCAACACGAGTATCTCTGAACTTGTCATAACTTTTGCACCCGATCTCCGTATTAGACCATCTTCATATCCATCTTGATCTTCTCGAAGAGAGCCATCTCATGGTGAATTTCAATAATAAGTTTGAATTAATCTTGACATAGCTTGAAGCTACTCTTTATAATCGTGCCACTTTTGAGCGTCAACAGTGGTTTGTTTCCTCCTCATCTACGGCTGCCGATAAACAGTACATTAAAAAAATAGTAAGAAATTCAGTGAAATCTGAAATTTTAAGGTCTCTAATATACTCAGGTGCGCTAGGTGCATGAAAATATTCGTGGTCAATTGACATCCGAGGAGCTCTTGGCAAAATAATATCAAAAATTTGACTGTAAAAGAAAATTTGAAAGAAAGCACTGTGCAGGCCCAATCTTGTTCTTCTGCCATGACCTCCTCAGTTGTCATTTGACCATGGAAATTGGCACAGTCCTAGCGCACCCGAGAATCTTGGATGCCCTAAGAATTTCTGTTTTTTTACGATTTTCTCGATTTTACTATTCAATTAGAGTAGATGAGCCTAGGCTCATCTCTGAATTGCACATATAATCGAAAATAGATAGATAGACGCCACTTCTTCATAATACATCTTATTAATACAACAAGTGATCAAGTATATATGTGGAAATGAAGCAAGCAGCCACAAGTGAGGGATTATTGACGAAGCATGCATTGCATGTAACGGAGAGCATGCATGTAACTTATTCGAGAAATCGACGACGACACATGAGATCCGGAGGCGGCCTAGCCCTAGCCGATGTAGTACATGGGGTCGGGCAGCTTAAAGGTGCGGGCGCCCTCTGGCGTGCCGAGGATGTCGCTCCACTGGTCACCGATGTTGCCGACGATGACATACCCAGCGTCCAACAGCTTTTGTCTCTCACCGGACTTGAAGGTCACCGAGGAGCCCTTGAACTCCGCTGGCTTCAGCAGCACCGCCATCGACCCAGAAAACCCCTGCTGGCGGAGGTTTGTGACAGTGGCGGTCCTCTGGGCCTCTCGCCGGCCAGTGAGGATCACAGGCTTGATGCCCACTGAAAGCAACTTGTTGTACAGCCGCTTCGTCTCTGGCAGGGCAGGTGCGCTCGCCTGCCGTGCGTACTCTTGGAAGCTCGTCCAGTTGTACGGCGTAGCCCTGTCAACCATGCATGTCAGCTAGATCATCTTTTCATAAGGACGGTTATGAAATACAAAATCCATTGATAAAGTAGCTATCACATCACTATCTCCGTGCAGTCCTCTTGTTTAGCTCGTCACTCACAGGGCATGCATGTATATGGTCCTTCTGGCCGTCTCCGGGGCTGTGATTGGAGGTGACCCGTGACCAGCAATAATGTCCAACACGTCCAGTAATTATTTCGCAAAAAAAAACCACGTCCAATAATTAAGGTTTTATTTCCACTTCTGCTCTCATTTGTTTTTTCACTTGTATTCATTGGAGATGTTACTTATGTTATTACAGTTATGGTTTTAGCGGCGGTTCTAGCTAGCTAGTCAGTTGATGGTTTTAACAAGTTCTAGTCAGATTTCTACTTCGTCTGAACGACAAGATGAGTGCAACAAGTCTCTGCTCAGATATATCGACCTGCAATAAATCGCAAGTATAATGTGCACGTATGTACGCATCTATAGAATATATGTGTATACTATATAGGCACGTACCCGAAGCCGTGAGTGGCGTAGTAGGGGAGGTTGGAGAGCGTGGTCTCGTCGACGTCGAAGACCCACACCTCCTTGCCGTTGCCGGCGAGCTTCAGGCTCTCGACGTAGGAGATAGCCTGGTCAATGACAACCTTGGAATCGCGGCGGTAGTGACCGCCGAGCATGTAGTGCCCGACGTAGCCCTCGCAGCTGGCGGGGACCGTCTTCCAGTCACGCACGTTGTGCGCCTCCACACCCAGCCGCCAGCTGTCGCATGCCACGCCGGCGTGGCTCCCCAGCTGCCCGCCCGAGCCCAACAGCGGCCGCAGCGCATGGATCAGCGGCGCCACGGCCTCATCCATGGCGGTGACTGTGGCAACTGACGTCGGCATGTGCATGTTAGTCTCCCATGCGCCGCTGGAGGCCACAAGAAGAGCCACGGCAGCGAGCAGGAGCAGCATCTTCGTAGCCATTGCCATTTCTACTTGTTGGTGCTTCCTGAGGAGCGGTGCTATACAGAGAGTGTGGGGTGGCTAGCTCGTTATATAGGAAGGGAAAAGCTACATCGATCCTACAGTACAGTGTGTGTGACCGTGAGTTTTTCTCTTTTTTTTGAGAAAGAGAAGAAAAAACCCGGTCTCCACATCTATATGGATGCACATAGCCATCAATGACAATGACTGTGAGCTTCAAAGAAATTAAGTGACAAAAGAGGTGGTCGGTGTCACTGGCACGGTCGCATTCACAGCATGGAACACGTTGGTCTTGAGGAGACATTTTTTGTAGGATTACACCTGGCAATTTCGATTGGCCAGTTAGGAACTTGGGATAAGATGGATATGAGCCAATAATAATACAGCTAACATACGATGAAGTATGTGGTTGGTGTCAGTGATGGATATGATCCAATAATTCAACAAATGCTTTCAATTGGTCTGTTGGTGTCATTGATGGGGCATGGAACAGGTTCTGTGATACTTGTGGAAGGATTACATGTATGTGGTTGTGTTTGGAGGTGGTAGATGTGTTGGATATGTGAGAAAATTTTACTTACGGCAGATTCAAGAGGGCAAAAATACTCAATGGTTGGCATGCGGTCAGGTTGGTGTGGCGCACGATGCATCTACATCCTAATTATTATGAATTGATTGTGACTCTGTCCCCCATTGTTTTTTTCGATTCCGGCTTTTTCTGACAGGTGTGGAAAATCCGGTTTCCAAAAAATCTAGGAGAATTCCGGATTTTTTACGTTTGAGTTATCCAAAAGAGTTTTGGATTTAAAAAAGTTTAGCGTCAAAATATATTATATTTAACCTATTGTACATATTTTCCGTGCTTCACCCTATGCTGGCTATGCAGATTTTCCACTCATATTTCTTATGAACTGCAAGTAGTAAACATATAGCCGGTCTAAGCCACCCATCCATTCACAGAATTAAGAGTGGTATAGGAGGTGTTGATGTCAGTTTTTATGGAGCCTGGAACACGTTATGTGATGTGATATTTGTGGTAGGATTACATGTAAGTGGCTGTCTTTGGAGGTGGTAGATGTGTTGGATATATTAGCAAATTTGAACATAGGAAACATTCAACATGGCAACAATACTCCTTGCAGGAAAAAAACAATACTCAATGCTTGGCATGCGGCCATCGTTGGACTAGCGCATGATGCATCGACATCCTAATTATTAAGAATTGAATGTGATTCTAACACCCCCCCCCACCCTGCCCAATGGTTTTTTATTCTGCCTTTTTCCAATAGGGGTGGAAAATTCGGTTTCCAAGAAATCATATACGTATGAGTTATCCAGATGAATTTTGAGTTTAAAAAAATTATGGTCAAAATATATTATATTTAAACCATTGTACATTTTTTCCGTGCTTCGCCATGCGCTGGCAACGCAGATTTACATTCATATTCTTATGAACTGCGAGTAGTATCAGAGAGCACGCCTAAGTCACCCATCCACTCACAGAATTAAAAGTGGTATAGGGTGTGTTGATATCAATCTTGATGGGGCCGGAAACACGTTATGTGATGTGATATTTGTGGTAGGATTAAATTGATGTG
>NW_025239733.1:0-3798 GCF_018294505.1 Triticum aestivum
ACTTAATGGCTGGTCGTGGTTTATATGTTATGTCGAACGGGAGGAGCTCGATAGCCCATTTGGCAATCCGGCCCGTGGCATCGCGATTGTTTATTATGTCATTGAGTGGTACTTCGGAGGCCACCGTAATTGAACACTCTTGAAAGTAGTGTCGTAATTTCCGGGATACCATGAATACCGCGTATGCTATCTTTTGATAATGTGGGTACCGTGATTTGCATGGAGTGAGGACGGTGGATACATAATATACCGGCTTTTGAAGTGGGAATTTATGTCCGTCCATCTCTTGTTCGACGACGAGCACTGCGCTCACAACTTGATGAGTTGCCGCTATATATAATAGCATTGGTTTGCCAACAGTTGGCGCGGCCAAGATGAGGTTGGTGGCCAGGATGGCTTTTATTTCTTCCAGTCCGGCCGTGGCCGCGCCCGTCCACTCGAAGTGTTCGGTGCACCGAAGAAGGCGATCAAGGGGGAGTGCCTATTCTCCTAATCGGGAGATAAAGCGGCTTAAAGCCGCCACACATCCAGTTAATTTCTGGATTTGCTTGAGGTCAGTTGGGATAGCCAACTGCGACAGAGCTCAGATTTTAGCTGGATTTGCTTCAATTTTTGTACTGGAGACAATGAAGCCCAGGAGCTTTCTAGCGGGGACGGTGAAAATGCATTTTTCCAGATTGAGCTTAATGCTGTAAGTTCGGAGATTGGCGAACGTGAGCCTCAAGTCGTCTATTAAGGAGTCGATGTGTCTGGTTTTAATGACCACATCGTCTACATATGCCTCCACGGTCTTGAAGATCTACTTTTCCAGACATGTCTGGATCATGCGTTGATATGTTGCGCCGGCGTTTTTGAGCCCAAAGGGCATTGTGTTAAAACAGAAAGGGTCATGTGGTGTGATAAATGCCGTTGCGGCTTGATCAAACTCCGCCATCTTAATCTGATGGTAACTGGAGTATGCATCGAGGAAGCACAATGATTCGTGTCCCGCGGTAGCGTCGATGATTTGATCGATGCGAGGGAGTGGGAAGGGATCCTTTGGGCAAGACTTATTAAGGTCTTTGAAGTCGACGCATATGCGCCAAGATTTGTCCTTCTTTGGTACCAGCACCAGGTTTGCTAGCCAGTCCGGATGTTTTATTTCTCTAATAAATCCGGCTTCCATTAACTTGGCTAGATCCTCTCCCATGGCTTGTCGCTTAGGTTCAAAGAAACGCCGAAGAGTCTGCTTGACCGGCTTGAATCCTTTTAAAATATTAATGCTATGCTCGGCCAATCCACGTGGGATTCCTGGCATGTCTGAAGGATGCCAGGCGAATATGTCCCAATTCTCGCGCAGAAACTCCCGTAGTGTCGCGTCTATAGTGGGGTTTAACTATGCCCCGATGGATGCTGTTTTTACGGGGTCCGTTGGATGGACCTGGAATTTTACTATTTCATCTGCTGGTTTAAAGGAGGTGGACTTGGATCTTTTTTCTAGTATCACGTCGTCCCTATCCACCGTGGAGCGCAGCGCGGTTAACTCCTCCGCCACAAGGGCTTTGGATAATGCCTCGATGGCCAGTGCGACTGTTTTGCTCTCGGTGCGAAGTGCTATGTCCGGATCACTAACTAGAGTGATGATTCCATTGGGACCAGGCATTTTGAGCTTCATGTACCCGTAATGGGGTATGGCTTGGAAGATCGTGAATGCCTCCCGCCCTAGAAGGGTGTGGTATCCGCTACTGAACAGGGCCACATGGAATGTAATTTCTTCGGACCTGTAATTCTCCAGAGTGCCGAATACCACATCAAGTGTGATTTTCCCAGCGCAATGTGCCTCCCGACTAGGGATGATTCCTCGAAAGGTCATACTACTTTGCTCAATGCGGTTGTTGTCTATTTCCATTTTTTGAAGAGTCTCCTCATAAATGAGGTTTAATCCGCTGCCGCCGTCCATGAGCACTTTAGTGAGCCGAAAGCCGTCTATAATTGGACTGAGGACCAAAGCGGCTGGTGCTCGGGCTATTCGGAATTTAGGTTCGTCACTGACATTGAAGGTAATAGCCGTGTCACTCCAAGGATTAATTGCTGCCACGTGGCAGACTTCGGCAAGGCTGCGGAGTGCTCACTTACACCTATTATTTGAGACGAAGGTTTCAAAGACCGTCAATACTGTATTGTTATCCATGGGAAGCTGCTCTGAGGTATTTTGGATGAGGAGATCCTCACCGCTCTTGGCCACCCTCCGGAGTACCCAACATGCTCTAAGGCTGTGCGTTGATATGGTATCTGCTGTACTATGGATTTTGCAGGGCCCGTTAAGCCATCCCTCCAATATGGTTCCATGCCCTATAGCGGGCTTTTGCTTCTTTATAATTGAGTCGGGCGACTTGTGAGAGTACACCCTTTTAGTTCGGACTGGGGGTTTTGTCAGGGCCGGATTATCCCAAAATTGCATCTGGGTTTTCCAGGCACTTTCCATCACATAGTATTTCCATACTATGGCCGCCAAGTCAGCGAAGTGTGCTATGTCATGGTGACTTATGGCGTTGAGGATTCCCTTGTCCGTGCAATTGTTGCAAAAGAACGAAATTGCATCTTCCTCGCGACAGTCCTTGACCTTGTTCATTACAAGGAGGAATCTGGCCCAATAGTGATGTACTGTCTCTTGGGGCTCTTGCCTAATGTGCGAAAGATCGTTTGTATCTGGGTGGGTGGGTGGATTTAAGTCCAGAACTTGTCCCAATCTGTGATCTCAGGGCAGGGGAGTTTCCGATCTTGGGAGTTCGGGCTCTGAGATGTTGCCCCGCGGGTTCGGTATGCGGCCTGATTCTAGGTTCAGGGCTAGGGCGGTGTCCTCCCATGAGCGAGTATCTGGCTCGGAGAGCTCGGGAATCCGAACATAGTTTGTCCTCAGGATAGAGGGAGAATCGCCGCATTGCTCCTCCACCACTGCTATCTGATGGGTGACCGGCGGAGAATTAATCTTCCTTTGGTTGGGTTTAAGCCCGATCCGATCGTAGTCCGTAGTGACTCCCAGAGCGAAGATGCGATCCAAGAGCTCGTTCCAAGAGGAGAGCTCCATTGGGTCCATTTGTTTGGCAAATTCTGAGCTGATGTGGAGGCTATTTTCGATGACCCAAGAAGTCATCGTCGGTGCAACGGCCGAGCGGGCGGTCATGACGAAACCGCCTACTCGGAGAGTTTGGCCTACAGCCAGGGCTCCCCCAGAGGTGATGTTGTCCTTGACAACAAGTCCAGCCATCCTCCTTATGATGACGACACAGTGGAACTCTCAATGAAAGCACCAATGTCGGTGTCAAAACCGGCGGATCTCGGGTAGGGGGTCCCGAACTGTGCGTCTAAGGCGGATGGTAACAGGAGGCAGGGGACACGATGTTTACCCAGGTTAAGGCCCTCTTGATGGAGGTAATACCCTACGTCATGCTTGATTTTTCTTGATGATATGAGTATTACAAGAATTGATGAGATCCTATCTCCTTCTTCCCTCCCTCTCCCTAGGTGGTGGCTAGTCCTACTTATATAGGCCATGGTCCTCTCCCCAAATATTGAGCGGGAAGGGAGCCAACGACGGCGGCCAATTTGAAAGGGGACAACTAGTACAAGCTATCCTGACAAAAGGTGGTCTTCGCCTACCAAAAGTTCTCGTGGTGACGCGGTCCTGGGCTCCATGGTGATCTCCGTCCTGTCGTCCTTCTGGTCTTGGTCTTCTTGCACCGATATGGAAACCTTTGCCTGATGCCTCGATACTCCATGCCTACGCTTGCCTCCTTAGCCTCAAATAGGAAACAAGGA
>NW_025239734.1:0-3798 GCF_018294505.1 Triticum aestivum
TGGGCCCATGGTGGCCCTCCTCCACTTATTCCTGCACCCATCTTGTTCCTCTGCCTCACACAAACACGAAAAACCAACTCAAGCACGAGTTCCAGCCCCCGTTGCTGTGATTTTCGATCTCCTTGCTCAAAGCACCTCTCGCAAAACTGCTTGGGGAGATTGTTCCTTGCTATGTGACTCCTCCATTGGTCCAATTAGTTTTTGTTCTAGTGCTTTATTCATTGCAAATTTGTGCTGCATAGGTGACCATGTTCTTGAGCTTGCATGTCAAATTTATATGGTTCCAAGTAATTCTAATGCTTTATATAGGCCCTAGGCACTTGTGGGAGTTGTTGCTATCAATTTTATTGAAGTTACTAAAAATTTCAGAAATTTTCCAGAAAAAACAATATGCTTAGGATGATGTTCCAAGGTTGTTCTTCAAGGAAGCAAGGTCCCAGACTTGCAATACGTGATGCTGACGAGGAACCACCAAGAGACGCTCCTGTGAGGCCCTGTGAATGGCCATCGGAAAATTTTATGAATCAAGTGGGAATCAAAGAAGAATTTAGTGCATATTTGAGTAACGCTGGTCTACAGGACTTTGAAGTTGACAAATGCCCCCAGTACCGTGATTTCACAAGTTCATTTGTGAGGAGGTTTGAGTTTTCATCTTTGCGTAATTCTCCTTCAGTCATGTTTGACCTTTATGACAAATCGTATACCATGGACTTAGAGGATTTCACTTCTGCTTGCAAACTTCCATCTTGGGGCAAAAAGAAGATATATTATTACCAGAGAGGAGGCAGATGAGTACGAAAGGAGAGCGGAGGCTTCTCGACTCCACGCTACAGCTCAGGCGGCGATAACCGCTGCATCATAGTATGACCCCAGCTTCATTTACGGGTATCCGCCAGGCTATCCCTAGCAATAGACCAACTTAGGCCAAAAGCCTAAGCTTGGGGGAGTACGTATTTCCCACCGACATTACATTAATGTTCACACACACTCATTGCTAGATGTCGGTGCTCATACTCTTTCACTGTAATATCCATGCTAGTTTATTTTCTTTTTCCTACTTTCTTCTTGTGTGTTTGTTAAACCTTAAAAAAAGAAAAAACCAAAAAAATTAGTAGTAGTTTATTTGCCTGCTTGTAGTAGAATTAAAAAGAAAACCCAAAAATATTTCCCGTTCTTCTTTTACTTGTTGGGAGCTTTCCCGTGTAAATAGTTTATATTTATTTTCCTTTCTTTTGGGGGTCGAGAAGACCATATTAAAAATGCTTAGTGGCACTTATATGCATGATTGTTTATTTAACTTAGAGCCCATATTACTTGTCTTCTCTCTTGAGTTGAATGCTTGCAGATTCCAGCTTAGTCCAATGCACGTGCACTCTTATTATTATACACACCATTCGGTCATGCAAGTGAAAGGCAATAATGATGATATATGATGGACTTATTGGGATGAGAAAAGCTGGTATGAACTCGACCTCTCTTGTTTTTGTAAATATGATGATTCATCGTTCCTGAGTCAGCTATTATGAAGTAAACATATTTGCAATGACATTTAGAGATTATAGTTGCTTGTGCCATGCTTGATTAGCTATGAGTTATAATGGTTTACCTTGCGTGCCAACATGCTATTAGAATGATTATGATGTGGTATGATGGGATGGTATCCTCCTCTAAATGTATTAAGTGACTAGACATGGCACATGTGCAAGCATGTAGTTGAATCAAATCAACATAGCCGTCATGATATTTATGTTCATGGTGGATTATATCCTACTCATGCATGTGTTCGGTGTAAATTAATTTTAATGCATCTTTACGATTGTTGTCGCTCTCTCAGTTGGTTGCTTCCCAGTCTTTTGCTAGCCTTCACCTGTACTAAGCGGGAATACTGCTTGTGCATCCAAACCCCTCAAACCCCAATGTTATTCCATATGAGTCCACTATACCTTCCTATATGCGGTATTTACCTGCCGTTCCAAGTAAATTTGTATGTGCCAAACTCTAAACCTTCAAATAAACATTCTGTTTTGCATGCTCGAATAGCTCATATGTCAACTAGAGCTGCCCTTATCTTCCGTGTTAGGCGGGTTATTCTCAAGAGGAGTGGACTCCGCTCCTCATTCATGAGAAAATGGTTGGTATCCGGGATGCCCAGTCCCATGCTTCGTGCAAACTAAATCAAAATAACTGCAAACAAAACGCCCCTGGGACCAGTTGAATGTTGGAGGCACTCGTTGTTTCGAGCAAGCCATGGATTGATGCTTCTGGAGGAGGGGGAGTATAAACTTCACCATTCTGTTTGCGAACCGCCTATAATCCGTTTAGCATGGAAGATATCGTCGTCTTTTAGTTGTTATGTTGACAATGAAAGTATTCCGCTCAAAATATAATTTATCTCTATTTCAAAACCGAGCTCTGGCACCTCTACAAATCCCTGCTTCCATCTGCGAAGGGCCTATCTATTTACTTTTATGTTGAGTCATCACCCTTCTTATTAAAAGCACCCGCTAGAGAGCACACTGTCGTTTGCATTCATTATTATTGGTTTATATTGGGTATGACTTGACTGGATCTCTTTTACCATGAATTACAATGTTTTGTCAGTCCTTGATCTTTAAAGGTGCTCTGCATTTATGTTTTGCGGTCTCAGAAAGGGCTAGCGAGATACCATTTTGTTATATCATGTTATGATTATTTTGAGAAAGTGTTGTCATCCAAGTTTTATTATTATGGCTCGCTAGCTGATTATGCTATTGATATGAGTAATTGTGTGACCTACGTGTTATTGTGAGTATGGTTAGTTCATAATAATTGCTGAAACTTGAATGCTGGATTTTCATGTTTACAACAACAAGAGCAAACAGAGTTTGTAATTTTTTTTCTTTTTGTCTTTCAGTTTGTCAACTGAATTGCTTGAGGACAAGCAAGAGTTTAAGCTTGGGGGAGTTGATACGTCTCCGTCGTATCTACTTTTCCAGACACTTTTGCCCTTGTTTTGGGCTCTAACTTGTATGATTTGAATGGAACTAACCCGGACTGACGCTGTTTTCAGCAGAATTGCCACGGTGTTGTTTTTTGTGCGGAAAGTAAAAGTTCTCGGAATGACCTGAAACTCCACGAAACACCTTAGAAATAACAATAAAAAATCCTCGCAAAAGATGAAGACCAAGGGGACCACACCCTATCCACGAGGGTGGGCCCCCCCGGGGCGCGCCCCCCTACCTCGTGGGCCCCCTGGATGCCCTCCGACGCCAACTCCAACTCCATATATTGGCTTTCAGGGAGAAAAAATCAGAGAGAAGAAATCATCGCGTTTTACGATATGGAGCTGCCGCCAAGCCCTAATCTCTCTCGGGAGGGCTGATCTGGAGTCCGTTCGGGGCTCCAGAGAGGGGGATTCGTCGTCGTCGTCATCATCAACCATCCTCCATCACCAATTTCATGATGCTCACCACCATGCGTGAGTAATTGCATCGTAGGCTTGCTGGATGGTGATGGGTTGAATGAGATTTATCATGTAATCGAGTTAGTTTTGTTAGGGTTTGATCCCTAGTATCCATTATGTTCTGAGATTGATGTTGCTATGACTTTGCTATGCTTAATGCTTGTCACTAGGGCCCGAGTGCCATGATTTCAGATCTGAACCTATTATGTTTTCATGAATATATCTGTGTTCTTTATCCTATCTTGCAAGTCTATAGTCACCTACTATGTGTTATGATCCGGCAACCCCGAAGTGACAATAATCGGGACCACTCCCGGTGATGACCATAGTTTGAGGAGTTCATGTATTCACTATGT
>NW_025239735.1:0-3798 GCF_018294505.1 Triticum aestivum
TGGGCCCATGGTGGCCCTCCTCCACTTATTCCTGCACCCATCTTGTTCCTCTGCCTCACACAAACACGAAAAACCAACTCAAGCACGAGTTCCAGCCCCCGTTGCTGTGATTTTCGATCTCCTTGCTCAAAGCACCTCTCGCAAAACTGCTTGGGGAGATTGTTCCTTGCTATGTGACTCCTCCATTGGTCCAATTAGTTTTTGTTCTAGTGCTTTATTCATTGCAAATTTGTGCTGCATAGGTGACCATGTTCTTGAGCTTGCATGTCAAATTTATATGGTTCCAAGTAATTCTAATGCTTTATATAGGCCCTAGGCACTTGTGGGAGTTGTTGCTATCAATTTTATTGAAGTTACTAAAAATTTCAGAAATTTTCCAGAAAAAACAATATGCTTAGGATGATGTTCCAAGGTTGTTCTTCAAGGAAGCAAGGTCCCAGACTTGCAATACGTGATGCTGACGAGGAACCACCAAGAGACGCTCCTGTGAGGCCCTGTGAATGGCCATCGGAAAATTTTATGAATCAAGTGGGAATCAAAGAAGAATTTAGTGCATATTTGAGTAACGCTGGTCTACAGGACTTTGAAGTTGACAAATGCCCCCAGTACCGTGATTTCACAAGTTCATTTGTGAGGAGGTTTGAGTTTTCATCTTTGCGTAATTCTCCTTCAGTCATGTTTGACCTTTATGACAAATCGTATACCATGGACTTAGAGGATTTCACTTCTGCTTGCAAACTTCCATCTTGGGGCAAAAAGAAGATATATTATTACCAGAGAGGAGGCAGATGAGTACGAAAGGAGAGCGGAGGCTTCTCGACTCCACGCTACAGCTCAGGCGGCGATAACCGCTGCATCATAGTATGACCCCAGCTTCATTTACGGGTATCCGCCAGGCTATCCCTAGCAATAGACCAACTTAGGCCAAAAGCCTAAGCTTGGGGGAGTACGTATTTCCCACCGACATTACATTAATGTTCACACACACTCATTGCTAGATGTCGGTGCTCATACTCTTTCACTGTAATATCCATGCTAGTTTATTTTCTTTTTCCTACTTTCTTCTTGTGTGTTTGTTAAACCTTAAAAAAAGAAAAAACCAAAAAAATTAGTAGTAGTTTATTTGCCTGCTTGTAGTAGAATTAAAAAGAAAACCCAAAAATATTTCCCGTTCTTCTTTTACTTGTTGGGAGCTTTCCCGTGTAAATAGTTTATATTTATTTTCCTTTCTTTTGGGGGTCGAGAAGACCATATTAAAAATGCTTAGTGGCACTTATATGCATGATTGTTTATTTAACTTAGAGCCCATATTACTTGTCTTCTCTCTTGAGTTGAATGCTTGCAGATTCCAGCTTAGTCCAATGCACGTGCACTCTTATTATTATACACACCATTCGGTCATGCAAGTGAAAGGCAATAATGATGATATATGATGGACTTATTGGGATGAGAAAAGCTGGTATGAACTCGACCTCTCTTGTTTTTGTAAATATGATGATTCATCGTTCCTGAGTCAGCTATTATGAAGTAAACATATTTGCAATGACATTTAGAGATTATAGTTGCTTGTGCCATGCTTGATTAGCTATGAGTTATAATGGTTTACCTTGCGTGCCAACATGCTATTAGAATGATTATGATGTGGTATGATGGGATGGTATCCTCCTCTAAATGTATTAAGTGACTAGACATGGCACATGTGCAAGCATGTAGTTGAATCAAATCAACATAGCCGTCATGATATTTATGTTCATGGTGGATTATATCCTACTCATGCATGTGTTCGGTGTAAATTAATTTTAATGCATCTTTACGATTGTTGTCGCTCTCTCAGTTGGTTGCTTCCCAGTCTTTTGCTAGCCTTCACCTGTACTAAGCGGGAATACTGCTTGTGCATCCAAACCCCTCAAACCCCAATGTTATTCCATATGAGTCCACTATACCTTCCTATATGCGGTATTTACCTGCCGTTCCAAGTAAATTTGTATGTGCCAAACTCTAAACCTTCAAATAAACATTCTGTTTTGCATGCTCGAATAGCTCATATGTCAACTAGAGCTGCCCTTATCTTCCGTGTTAGGCGGGTTATTCTCAAGAGGAGTGGACTCCGCTCCTCATTCATGAGAAAATGGTTGGTATCCGGGATGCCCAGTCCCATGCTTCGTGCAAACTAAATCAAAATAACTGCAAACAAAACGCCCCTGGGACCAGTTGAATGTTGGAGGCACTCGTTGTTTCGAGCAAGCCATGGATTGATGCTTCTGGAGGAGGGGGAGTATAAACTTCACCATTCTGTTTGCGAACCGCCTATAATCCGTTTAGCATGGAAGATATCGTCGTCTTTTAGTTGTTATGTTGACAATGAAAGTATTCCGCTCAAAATATAATTTATCTCTATTTCAAAACCGAGCTCTGGCACCTCTACAAATCCCTGCTTCCATCTGCGAAGGGCCTATCTATTTACTTTTATGTTGAGTCATCACCCTTCTTATTAAAAGCACCCGCTAGAGAGCACACTGTCGTTTGCATTCATTATTATTGGTTTATATTGGGTATGACTTGACTGGATCTCTTTTACCATGAATTACAATGTTTTGTCAGTCCTTGATCTTTAAAGGTGCTCTGCATTTATGTTTTGCGGTCTCAGAAAGGGCTAGCGAGATACCATTTTGTTATATCATGTTATGATTATTTTGAGAAAGTGTTGTCATCCAAGTTTTATTATTATGGCTCGCTAGCTGATTATGCTATTGATATGAGTAATTGTGTGACCTACGTGTTATTGTGAGTATGGTTAGTTCATAATAATTGCTGAAACTTGAATGCTGGATTTTCATGTTTACAACAACAAGAGCAAACAGAGTTTGTAATTTTTTTTCTTTTTGTCTTTCAGTTTGTCAACTGAATTGCTTGAGGACAAGCAAGAGTTTAAGCTTGGGGGAGTTGATACGTCTCCGTCGTATCTACTTTTCTAGACACTTTTGCCCTTGTTTTGGGCTCTAACTTGTATGATTTGAATGGAACTAACCCGGACTGACGCTGTTTTCAGCAGAATTGCCACGGTGTTGTTTTTTGTGCGGAAAGTAAAAGTTCTCGGAATGACCTGAAACTCCACGAAACACCTTAGAAATAACAATAAAAAATCCTCGCAAAAGATGAAGACCAAGGGGACCACACCCTATCCACGAGGGTGGGCCCCCCCGGGGCGCGCCCCCCTACCTCGTGGGCCCCCTGGATGCCCTCCGACGCCAACTCCAACTCCATATATTGGCTTTCGGGGAGAAAAAATCAGAGAGAAGAAATCATCGCGTTTTACGATATGGAGCTGCCGCCAAGCCCTAATCTCTCTCGGGAGGGCTGATCTGGAGTCCGTTCGGGGCTCCAGAGAGGGGGATTCGTCGTCGTCGTCATCATCAACCATCCTCCATCACCAATTTCATGATGCTCACCACCATGCGTGAGTAATTGCATCGTAGGCTTGCTGGATGGTGATGGGTTGAATGAGATTTATCATGTAATCGAGTTAGTTTTGTTAGGGTTTGATCCCTAGTATCCATTATGTTCTGAGATTGATGTTGCTATGACTTTGCTATGCTTAATGCTTGTCACTAGGGCCCGAGTGCCATGATTTCAGATCTGAACCTATTATGTTTTCATGAATATATCTGTGTTCTTTATCCTATCTTGCAAGTCTATAGTCACCTACTATGTGTTATGATCCGGCAACCCCGAAGTGACAATAATCGGGACCACTCCCGGTGATGACCATAGTTTGAGGAGTTCATGTATTCACTATGT
>NW_025239736.1:0-3798 GCF_018294505.1 Triticum aestivum
ATTCTTTTTGCGGTGTGTTTGTCGAGATACAATGAATTGTGGGTTTATAATCAAGTTTATCTATGAACAATATTTGATTCTTCTCTGAATTCTTATATGCATGATTTGATATCTTCGCAAGTCTCTTTGAATTATCAGTTTGGTTTGGCCTACTAGATTGATCTTTCTTGCAATGGGAGAAGTGCTTAGCTTTGGGTTCAATCTTGCGGTGTCCTTTCCCAGTGGCAGCAGGGGCAGCAAGGCACGTATTGTATTGTTGCCATCGAGGATAAAAAGATGGGGTTTATATCATATTGCTTGAGTTTATCCCTCTACATCATGTCATCTTGCCTAATGCGTTACTCTGTTCTTATGAACTTAATACTCTAGATGCATGCTGGATAGCGGTCGATGTGTGGAGTAATAGTAGTAGATGCAGAATCGTTTCGGTCTACTTGACACAGACGTGATGCCTATGTTCATGATCATGCATATGCGCTTTTCGATCAATTGCTCGGCAGTAATTTGTTCACCCACCGTAATATATGCTATCTTGAGAGAAGCCACTAGTGAAACCTATGCCCCCCGGGTCTACTTTACATCATATAAGTTTCCGATCTACAATTCTAGTTTACTATTTATTTTTGCAATCTTTACTTTTCAATCTATACAACAAAAATACCAAAAATATGTATCTTATTATCTTTATCGGATCTCACTTTCGTAATTGGTCGTGAAGGGATTGATAACCCCTTTATCGCGTTGGTTGCGAGGTTCTTATTTGTTTGTGCAGGTACTAGGCGACTTGCGTGTAGTCTCCTCTTGGATTGATACCTTGGTTCTCAAAAACCGAGGGAAATACTTATGCTACTTTGCTGCATCACCTTTCCTCTTCAAGGGAAAACCAACGCATGCTCAAGAGGTAGCAAGAAGGATTCCTGGCGCCGTTGCCGGGGAGATCTACGCTCAAGTCAAGACATACCAAGTACCCTTCACAAACTCTTATCCCTCACATTACATTATTTGCCATTTGCCTCTCGTTTTCCTCTCCCCCACTTCACCCTTGTCGTTTTATTCGCCTCTTTTCCGTTCGCCTCTTTGCCGTTTGCCTTTCGTTCACCATGGCCGGAATGAAAAGTGGTAGGGGTTCTCTCCCGAGTTCTAGTACTTTATATAGTCCCTCTGTCCTTTCTAAGCTCATAAATAATGATGCTATGGAAAGACCTACCGGGGTTATCAATGAGAGTTTGAATAATTTCGATGAAGATGATCCCGGATTTTTTCGGTATTTGCTTGATGAGTCTTTGAAAGATGCTCGGGATAGACTTCTAAGGATCCGAGCCAGCTATGTTCAAAAATATCAAATTGAGATATATCTAAAAAGCTTTTATGTTGGCTTACCCTCTTCGTTCAAGCAAATTATAGATTCTATTTTTGATGAAGGTTTTCTTGAGGGGGATGCCATAGATACCTATGAAAATATGAAATCTATATTTGGGCACTCCATGAGTGAGAAGGTTGAATCCACCTCTCTTTTGTGCTTTTATCAAAATGAAATTATCAAAGAGATGAAGGCTAGCTTAGATGCAAATTTCCGTAGCGTGCTTAATCTTTCTTCCACCATTAATGGCCACGTGCTTTCTCAAAATAGAAATATAAATACTATAGATAAGAATTTTTCTCTTTTCTTTCCCAATACCAAAGATGGCAATACTTAGATCTATCCTTCCTTTTATGCCTAGCTAGGGGCGTTAAACGATAGCACTTGTTGGGAGGCAACCCAAATTTGTTTTTGTTCCTTGATTTTTGTTCCTGTTTAGTAATAAATAAATCATCTATCCTCTGTTTCAATTAGTGTGTGTGCCAAGTAAAGCCTTTAGGATCTTCTTGGATGATTGTTGTTTGATCTTGCTATAAAAAAACAGAAAGTATGCACTCACGAGGATAATTTTCATTTTTAACCAGAGAGCGATAAAATAACAATTCCAACTGCAGTAGATCAATATACAAATTATTTAGGACTTCCTAATTTCTCAGGATTTTTGGAGTTACAGAAGTATTCGAAACTTCCATATTGCTACAAACTGTTCTGTTTTTCACATATTCTGTTTTTCTTGTGTTATTTGCTTATTTTGATGAATCTATGTCTAGTATCGGGGGGTATGAACCATAGAGAAGTTGGAATACAATAGGTTTAACACCAATATAAATAAATAATGAGTTCATTACAGTACATAAAGGTGGTGGTTTGTTTTCTTATACTAACGGAGCTCGTGAGATTTTCTGTTGAGTTTTGTGTTGTGGAGTTTTCAAGTTTTGGGGTAAAGATTTGATGGGTTTTGGAATAAGGAGTGGCAAGAGCCTAAGCTTGGGGATTCCCAAGGCACCCTGGTACGTCCATTTTTCATCATGCTTTTATATCGATATTTATTGCATTATGGGCTGTTACTACACATTATGTCACAATATTTATGCCTATTCTCTTTTATTTTTACAAGGTTTATATAAAGAGGAAGAATGCGAGCAGCTGGGATTCTGGGCTGAAAATGGAGCAAATATTAGAGACCTATTCTGCACAGCTCCAAAAGTCCTAAAACTTCATGGAAGACGTTTTCAGAATATATAAAAAATACTCAGCGGAAGAAATTCACCAGGGGGCACACCCTGCCCACGAGGGTGGGGGGTGCGCCCTACCCCCTGGGCGCGCCCCCTACCTTGTGGGCCCCCTGGTGGCCATCTTCTGCTATATGAAGTCTTTCGATGGGAAAAAAAGAAGCCATCTTCTCAGACGGAACTCCACCGCCACGAGGCGGAACCTTGGCGGAACCAATCTAGGGCTTTGGCGGAGCTGTTCTGCCGGGGAAACTTCCCTCCCGGAGGGGGAAATCATCGCCATCGTCATCACCAACGCTCCTCTCATCGGGAGAGGGCAATCTCCATCAACATCTTCATCAGCACCATCTCCTCTCAAAACCCTAGTTCATCTCTCGTATCCAATTCTTGTCTCCAAGTCCGGGATTGGTGCTAGTAGGTAGCTAGTAGTGTTAATTACAACTTGTAGTTGATGCTAGTTGGTTTATTTGGTGGAAGATCATATGTTCAGATCCTATATGCATATTAATACCCCTATGATTATGAACATGATTATGCTTTGTGAGTAGTTACGTTTGTTCCTGAGGACATGGGAGAAGTCTTCCTATTAGTAGTCATGTGAATTTGGTATTCGTTCGATATTTTGATGAGATGTATGTTGTCTCTCCTCTAGTGGTGTTATGTGAACGTTGACTACATGATACTTCACCATTATTTGGGCCTAGTGGAAGGCATTGGGAAGTAATAAGTGTTGGGGATCGTAGCAGAAATTAAAAATTTTCTACGCATCACCAAGATCAATCTATGGAGTATTCTAGCAACGAGGGGAATAGGAGTGCATCTACATACCCTTGTAGATGGCGAGCGGAAGCGTTCAAGTGAACGGGGATGATGGAGCCATACTCGTCGTGATCCAAATCACCGATGACCAAGTGTCGAATGGACAGCACCTCCGCGTTCAACACACGTACGGTTGGGAAGACGTCTCCTCCTTCTTGATCCAGCAAGGGGGAAGGAGAGGTCTATGAAGATCCAGCAGCACGACGGCGTGGTGGTGGATGCAGCAGGATCCCGGCAGGGCTTCGCCAAGCACAAGCAGGGAGGAGAGGTGTTACAGAGGGAGAGGGAGGCGCCAAGAGCAAGGTGCGGCTGCCCTCCCTCCCTTCCACTATATATAGGGGCTAGGGGGCGCATGCCCCCTTGGAGATCCCATCTAAAAGGGGGGGG
>NW_025239737.1:0-3797 GCF_018294505.1 Triticum aestivum
ACGGAGGTTGACCCGAAATTTCCTCCGTCCTTTTTCTGTCATAATATGTTGCCTACTTTGACCTGTCATATTTCCTTGCATACTGCTCTGTTTCATGCGCATGACATATCAAAAGGTTCACCAGGAGATGCTCTTCATTTTGTTCCATTGTGCCTTGTTTGTTTGAGTTCATCTTGATGCCTAAATCATCATTGCAAATGTGCTATATGATGTTTACTGCAAATGTGCATCTTATGAGCATGAGCTCTACATGTGTTTTCAACTATGCCATACCTTATTTACAGAGGTGCTTGCCATGTATTTTTGTGATTTATTTGCTGACTAGAACAAGCATGCAAACTAGGCTTCGTGACGTTGCTGATTTCAGTTCCTGTTATGCTGTTCTTTTGATGCCATGTAAACTTGATGCTACAGAGAGATCCATGCTTATTTTAGGATACTTCAGTAAGGATTTTTTAAACATATGGTTATTCTCTATCCATCCGTGCCCCTCTTTGCAATTATGGAGTAATCTAGCATGTCATTTTATTGCTCTACTTTTGCAATAAAATGTTTCCTGGCAGATTGTTTACATGTTATTCAATTTTGCCAAGGTTGTTGTAGTTGATCCTTGCATGCTATGAGCTTGTTCTTGCCATGATTAGTTTGACAAACATGTCTTCTTGCCGGTGCTATGCTTATCTTGTCATGCAACGACTTGTGGTGAGTGAATCGAGCTCGCAAAGATGCCTTCATAATTCTGTTAATGCCATGCTCTCTTTTGCTGCCAAATCTGAATCTGTTAACGACACTTGCTATGTTTACATGGCCGCCATCATATCTTATGGTCCTTTTTGTCTCATGGTCAGTAAGGGACTTATGTTCTATGCATTTAGTAGTATCATGCCATTCCTTAAGTTTCTACGATATGTTCTTGTATAATGATGGTTGTTTGCTCTAAATATGGCTTCCTGATGATGTTTCTGCCATGTTCAGTATTTACAATCAAGTCTGTGGTGCTGTTATCTTTTGCACTTTTGCCATGATTGTTTAAACCTGCTATTTTGTGATCTAGCCCTAGCTCAGTGTTCATATTTTGTCAAGCATCTCTTGTAGATCACTACCATATGCTTTTTTGCTATGTTGGGGTGCTGTAGCATAGTTTCTTGATGTATTCTAAGTGCTAACATGCTGTTAATCACAGAATTGTGTCATTCTTGTTTTGCTTGCCATTTGCAAACCGTGCATCCGTTCCCGGTGATCTTTATATCGATTTCAACCGAAATCATCTCATCTTTCCAGCGACATACTTGGTTTGCCAAGTTGATGCCTTATTCATCCTTTTTCCTCCCAGAGCATGCATACACATTGCATATCACATCTCGCATATCATGCCATGTATTGCATCATGCTACTTGTGCATTGCACTGTGATTGATTGTGGTTCCATTGCTTGTATTCTTGCTTGGGGTAGAGACAGGAGACGAGTACGTGAACGAGGAACCTATTGAGTACGCTAACGAGGATGAATCTTTTGACAACTCTGAGAACTTTGCAGGCAAGATGACCATACCCTCGAAATCACTTCTATCTTTGCTTTGCTAGTTGTTCGCTCTATCGCTATGTTTGCTCTACCTACCACTTGTTTATCATGCCTCCCATATTGCCATGTCAAGCCTCTAACCATCCTGTCCTAGCAAACCGTTGTTTGGCTATGTCACCGCTTTTGCTCAGCCCCTCTTATAGCGTTGCCAGTTGCAGGTGAAGATGAAGCTTGTTCCTTGTTGGAACATGGATATTTTGGGATATCACAATATCTCTTGTTTAATTAATGCACCTATATACTTGGTAAAGGGTGGAAGGCTCGGCCTTATGCCTGGTGTCTTGATCCACTCTTGCCGCCCTAGTTTCCGTCATACCGGTGTTATGTTCCATGATTTTGCGTTCCTTACGCGGTTGGGTGATTTATGGGACCCCCTTGACAGTTCGCTTTGAATAAAACTCCTCCAGCGAGGCCCAACCTTGGTTTTACCATTTGCCACCTAAGCCTTTTTCCCTTGGGTTTTCGCAAGCCCGAGGGTCATCTTTATTTAACCCTCCCGGGCCAGTGCTCCTTCGAGTGTTGGTCCGAACTGAGCTGCCTGCGGGGCCACCATGGGGAAACTTGAGGGCTGGTTTTAGTCATAGCTAGTCTCATCTGGTGTTTCCCTGAAAACGCGATATGTGCAGCTCCTATCGGGATTTGTCGGCACATCGGGCGGCTTTGCTGGTCTTGTTTTACCATTGTCGAAATGTCTTGTGAAACGGGATTCCGAGACTCATCGGGTCTTCCTGGGAGAAGGTATATCCTTTGTTGACCGTGAGAGCTTGTGATGGGCTAAGTTGGGACACCCCTAAAGGGTATTATCTTTCGAAAGTCGTGCTCGCGTTTATGAGGCAGATGGGAATTTGTTAACGTCCGGTTGTAGAGAACTTGACACTTGACTTAATTATAATGCATCAACCGTGCGTGTAGCCGTGATGGTCTCTTTTCGGCGGAGTCCGGGAAGTGAACACAGTTTGGGTTATGTATGAATGTAAGTAGTCTCAGGATCACTTCTTGATCACTTCTAGCTTCTCGACTGATGCGTTGCTTCTCTTCTCGCTCTCACTTGCGTATGTTAGCCACCATATATTCTTAGTGCTTGCTCCAGCTCCACCACCTTACCCCTTTCCTACCCACGAGCTTAAATAGTCTTGATCTCGTGGGTGTGAGATTGCTGAGTCCTCGTGACTCACCGGTTCTACCAAAACAGTTGCAGGTGCCGAGGATACCAGTGCAAGTGGCGCAACCAAGCTCAAGTGGGAGTTTGATGAAGACCATGGTTGTTACTATGTTTCGTTTCCTGATGATCAGTAGTGGAGCCCAGTTGGGACGATCAGGGATCTAGCATTTGGGGTTATCTTCTTTTCATTTGGATATGACCGTAGTCGGTCTATGACTGTATTTCGAATGATGTATGAATTAATTTATGTATTGTGTGATGTGGCGATTGTAAGCCAACTCTCTTTATCCCATTCTTGTTCATTACATGGGATTGTGTGAAGATGTAACGTCCCGGATTCGATGCGCCAGGTGTCTGCCAGTTATTGGCCGTCGTTGCCATGTCATTTGCTTGCGTGTTGCATTTTATCATGTCATCATGTGCAGTGCATTGCATACGTGTACGTCTCTTGCGTCCGAGCCTTTTCCCCGTTGTCCGTTTTGCAATCCGGCACTCCTATGCCCTCCGACGTTCCCCTTTTGTCTCTTGTTGTGAGTGGGTGTTAGACTTTCTCGGAATGGCCCGAGGCTTGCCAAGTGGCCTCGGTATAGCACCGGTAGACCGCCTGTCAAATTTTGTGCCATTCGGAGGTCGTTTGGTACTCCAACGGTTAACCGGGTAACCGTAAAAGCCTTCTTCTCTTTGCAGCACAACACCCCTTCCAAAGTGGACCAAAACCCATCTAAGTCCCCTCCATGCTCTCGGTCGTTCGATCACTATTGTGTGGGCGAAAACCGCTCCTCATTTGGACTCTCCTAGCTCCCTCTACCTATAAAACTAGCCCCTCCCCCGAAATTCGCGGATGAAAATCCCCCGAAACCCTAGCCCCGCTCCTCTCCGCCGCCAGACACGTCCGGATCGGACCGGACATGTCCATCCACCGCCCGCTGGCGAATCAGGATCTGCCACCTGTCCCCGTCGGCCCTCTCTCTCTCCTCCCGCCGCTGCGGCCCGCCGGGCCCGGGTCGGACCCGCCCAGGCCCGCGCACCGCCCCGCGCGCCTTCGCCCGAGCCT
>NW_025239738.1:0-3797 GCF_018294505.1 Triticum aestivum
GCGCCGGAGGGGTTACCGGAACCCCCCGGGGAAGTATTGGGCCTTAGTGGGCCTGAGGGGAGAGAGAGGGCAGCAGCCCAGGAGGTGGCGCGCCCCCTCCCATGAGGAGTCCGAATTGGACTAGGGGAGGGGGGCGCGGCCCCTCTTTCCCTCTCCCTCTCTTTCCTTCCCCCTTCACTCTTCCTAGTTGGACTAGGAAAGGGGAGTCCTACTCCTACTAGGAGGAGGACTCCCCCCTCCTTGGCGCGCCCCAAGGGCCGGCCGGCCTCCCCCCTTACTCCTTTATATACGGGGGCAGGGGCACCTCTAGACACACAAGTTGATCTGTTGATCTCTCCCAGCCGTGTGCGGTGCCCCCTTCCACCATAATCCACTTCGGTCATATCGTAGCGGTGCTTAGGCGAAGCCCTGCATCGGTAACAACATCATCGCCGTCATGCTGACGGAACTCTCCCATGAAGCTTTGCTGGATCGGAGTTCACGAGACGTCATCGAGCTGAACGTGTGCTGAACTCGGAGGTGCCGTGCGTTCGGTACTTGGATCGGTCGGATCGTGAAGACGTACGACTACATCAACCGCGTTGTGCTAACGCTTCCGCTTTCGGTCTACGAGGGTACGTGGACACACTCTCCCCTCTCGTTGCTATGCATCACCATGATCCTGCGTGTGCGTATGAATTTTTTTGAAATTACTACGTTCCCCAACAGTGGCATCCGAGGGAGGTTTTATGCGTAGATGTTATATGCACAAGTAGAACACAAGTGAGTTGTGGGGATACAAGTCATACTGCTTACCAGCATGTCACACTTTGGTTCGACGGTATTGTTGGATGAAGCGGCCCGGACCGACATTACGCGTACGCTTACGCGAGACTGATTTTACCGCCGTGCTTTGCACACAGGTGACTAGCGGGTGTCAGTTTATCCAACTTTAGTTGAACCGAGTGTGGCTACGCCCGGTCCTTGAGAAGGTTAAAACAACACTAACTTGACGAACTATCGTTGTTGTTTTGATGCGTAGGTAAGAACGGTTCTTGCTCAGCCCGTAGCAGCCACATAAAACTTGCAACAACAAAGTAGAGGACGTCTAACTTGTTTTTGCAGGGCATGTTGTGATGTGATATGGTCAAGACATGATGCTATATTTTATTGTATGAGATGATCATGTTTTGTAACCGAGTTATCGGCAACTGGCAGGAGCCATATGGTTGTCGCTTTATTGTATGCAATGCAATTGCCCTGTAATGCTTTACTTTATCACTAAGCAGTAGCGATAGTCGTAGAAGCAATAGTTGGCGAGACGACAACGATGCTACGATGGAGATCAAGGTGTCGCGCTGGTGACGATGGTGATCATGACGGTGCTTTGGAGATGGAGATCACAAGCACAAGATGATGATGGCCATATCATATCACTTATATTGATTGCATGTGATGTTTATCTTTTATGCATCTTATTTTGCTTAGATCGACGGTAGCATTATAAGATGATCTCTCACTAAATTTCAAGGTATAAGTGTTCTCACTAGTGCAGAACCGGGCTTTAGCGCCGATTCGTAAAGGCCTTTAGTGCCGGTTCCGCAACCGGCACTAAAGAGTGGAGACTAAAGGCCCCCCCTTTTAGTACCGGTTCATCACGAACCGGCGCTAAAGTGCCACCACGTGGCACGAGCCAGGCCCGGGTGCGTGCAGGACATTAGTACCGGTTGGTAACACCAACCAGTACTAAATGTTTGGGGGTGTTTTGGTATTATTTTTTATTTTTCCTTGAATTTTGTGTTTTCAATTTAATTTAGTGATTATTTTAGTTGTTAAATCATTAGGTGAAAGTACCGCAGATTAGTTTCGACTGGATGCATGTGGATCCTAGCTAAGTGATCAAGTATATGCCATATCCATATTATACTTGATCACCTAGGTGATCAAGTATAATATGGATATGGCATATACTTGATCACTTAGCTAGGATCCATCCAGCTGAAACTAATCTGCGGTTTCTTTTATAAATGATATAATAACTCATCATCATCATCATCATATTAATATAAAAACTCTTGCATCATATCATTACCAATAGTAAATTAGCTAGCTAAAAATCATCATAGTCGTCATTACCACTGTTTAATCATCATAGTCATTACCGCTATCTAATCAGCACCAAAACTAGCTTAAAGAAAAAACATTCACTTGTACCAGAAGCAAAGATATCATCGAGTTCAACATGGTCATCATATTATAAGCATTCATAACACCACAAAAGCAAATCACCCTTTGAGATTAAGTTCACGACGAAGAACACGGACATGAGAGGACAAAAGTACTAAGAGCATGAAGTAGCTAAATCACTCCTGCTGCTCTCTCACAGGTAAAATAGCATAGAACATGTATAGCTCTCCTGATTCATCATACTGGAGCATGCAGATGAACCTGTCTCCTAATCGTGGGCTGCGCTTCTCATTGCTGCCCCCTAGTACTTCTCTGTTGGGATCGTTAACAATTTTGCTCTAATCTTTTACTATTAAGCATTCATTGCTATTAGAAATCCTGAATGCACTCATGTGCAATGTAGGATATCTTGGCCGTAAGCTAACCATTGACATGTGAGCTTTAGTCTCGATCCACTGAGGCACAACTGTCATCGGGAGTCCCTATTGAAGAACATCGTATAGTAATTAATATACTTAGCAATAAAAGTTTAGCAAAAAAATAATGTATGCAAAAAATGCACTGAGGACAAATAGTAAAAATCTTACCATCTTTCGTAAATAGATGTGACCGTAGTTCAATACGATCACTATTGGTCGCACGTTTTGAGTACTAACATTTCTAAGTGCAGGAAGAAAATTTGTCTTAATAGTATGAAGATCCTCAAGCCATGAAACATAATGACTTATCTTCTCGCGGTTTAGTTCAGCTCCGGGACAGTAGTAGGTCCTGTCTACCAAGCGCCGGACATGTTTGCTTGAATGAAAATAAGCTGTCCATAGAAATTAGTTGTCAACTATTTTTGAATAAACAATATCAAAGACATAAATATGGTTGAGAAACTCACATAATGGTAGAACTGGAGGCGTCTGCACATCGACCCAGATGTCTCTATTACCTTCAATATCATCTTCCGGACGAATATCAAAGGTGATAACCATATCAGGCTCAAATGCATAAGCCTTGCATAGTGCTTGCCAAGTTTTGCATTCAAAATAGGTGTACGTGTCTGCATTGTATAATTTGACGTTGAAAGTATAACCATGCTCGGTCTTCAGGTAAACTCTCTTTACCTCCATAGTTTCCATAGCACTGAAACTTATTTTATCCAAGACAAAAATTCTTGCATGGCAGGGGATGCGCTAGTAGAATAGTGAAAAATTAAAATTATAAGTTGAAGCAAATGAAGCATATATAAGTCATGCTTAATTACGAAAAAAGACTTGTCGTTATGACTTACTGTACCCACTTCGAAGGTCTCATCCAGCTTGATGCTGAAGCGCCTATCATCAAGAAGGAAATTTCTGTCGCACAGGCCGCGCTGGTCTTCACAGTATTCGCACTTAATGAAATCTTTTTCGTCGTCAGACGACATTTCCTATGTTCATATAGGTGAAACATTAAACACTTACTAGTTCTATTAATTCAACTAATTCAACTACTTCTATTAGTTTAACTAGTTCTATTAATTCAACTAAGCATTTAATAAAAATAAACTTGTTCTATTAATTTTCTTACTAAAATAAAGTAGCTAGTTCTATATAGTAATATTTTAATTAGATCATCAAATCTCAGATATCTAAATTTTCTTA
>NW_025239739.1:0-1116 GCF_018294505.1 Triticum aestivum
CAACGACGACATACGTACATGGGAAAATAATATTATCGGGGAGGGGGTATATCGACCCCCCCCACGTGTTGAAGTTATCGGGAGTTTATATCGACACGACATACGTACATTGGAAAATAATATTATCGGGGAGGGGGTATATCAACCCCCCCCCACGTGTTGAAGTTATCGGGAGGGGTATATCAACGACGACAGACCCGATAAAACATAAGAAAACGAAGAAGAAATAAAAAGAGGAGAAGAAGAAAGGAATAGAGGAGAAGATCAAAGAAAAAAAGAAGAAAAAAAGAGGAGAAGAAGAAAGGAATAGAGGAGAAGAAGAAAAAATAGAAACTTTTTTCTATTTTTTCTTCTTCTCCTCCATTCCTTTCTTCTGCTCCTCTATTTTTTCTTCTTTTTTCCTATTCTTATTTATTTCTCCTCTTCTTCCTCTCCTCTTATTCTTTCTTCCTCTTCTTATTTTCATTTTTCCTATCCTTCTTTTTCTTCTTCTTCCTTCTTAATATCACTTAGAAACTTTTGCAACTATAGGGAGGGGTGCTCCCGTGGTCTAAAATCCGTCTATGCGCGATAGAAAATTCTGAAAAAATACATCTATGATCCGTCGATGTCCCCGCCTCTCTCATGAACAAAAAAATCTGTGAATAAAAAAACATCATGTTCTATGAACAAAAAACATCATATTTCATCCACATCCGTGCATACATCATATATGTGATCATCTATGAAAAAAACATCATATTCTATAAAAAAATCATAACATATATATATATATATGAACAAAAACAATTATGATAACAAGCATATATATCATCATATATATAAAAACAAGCATATATATGAAAAAAACAAGCATATATATGAAAAAAACAAGCATATATATGAAAAAAATGCTAGGGAGGGCGCCGGCCGGACCAAGGTTAGGAGGACCGCGGGGTCGGCGGCGAGGATGGCGACGGGGCAGTGGGCGCGCGCTCGGGTAGGGGGCGACAGCGACGAAGGGCGAGGCAGTGCGACGGTGCAACGACGGGATCGGGGCAGGGTGCGGGCGACAGCGAGGGCGTGGGCAACGGCGGGCGACGGGGCAGGGGCATGGGCGATGACGAGGGCGTGGGC
>NW_025239739.1:1593-2165 GCF_018294505.1 Triticum aestivum
GCATTGGTCTCGGTTGGTGCCACGAACCGGGACCAATGCCACCCTTTAGTCCCGGTTGGTGCCACCAACCGGGACCAAAGGCCTTGCGCTGGCGCGGTGCGGTGGGAAGTTTAGTCCCACCTCGCTAGCTGAGAGAGCTCAGCACCCGTTTATAAGCTGCGTTGCGGCTCAGGTGTTGAGCTCCTCTCTAATATGCAGGCAGTACTTTCCTACCCTTGTCACTGCCTTGTTGGGCCTATTGGGCCTGCGGGCCTGCATCCTGGCCCATCTACAGATGGGTTTCTAGTCGTATGCAGGCCGTGTGGCCCAATAGGTGGCATTTTTATTTTTTCTAGTATTTGTTTTGTTTTTTGAATTATTTCTTTTCTTTTGATTCTTGCTTTATTTTTTTATTCTTTTTGCTTTTAGTTTTAGAAATATAAACTTTCTGTTAGTGCCATTAGTTTTCAAATTTGAATAGTTAAAATTTGAATTCTTTGAAATTTATGTGAATCGCAAGTTTGTGATTAACTTTACTAGAAAAATAGTTTTTTCCAGTTTTTTTTTGTTTTCTGCATTATTTATTTTCTTTT
>NW_025239739.1:2660-3797 GCF_018294505.1 Triticum aestivum
TTTGAATAGTTAAAATTTGAATTCTTTGAAATTTGTGTGAATCACAATTTTGTGATTAACTTTACTATAAAAATAGTTTTTCCCTGTTTTTTATTTGTTTTTTGCATTACTTATTTTCTTTTGTTTTTTGCTTTATTTTTTAATTCTTTTTGCTTTTAGGTTAGCAAAATTATAAACTTTCTGTTAGTGCCATTAGTTTTAGAAAATTATAAACTTTCTGTTAGTGCCATTAGTTTTCAAATTTGAATAGTTAAAATTTGAATTCTTTGAAATTTGTGTGAATCACAAGTTTGTGATTAACTTACTAAAAAAGTGAGAATAGATGCGCTTACAGAGAAAATTCAACCTAAATTCATAGTAAATTTCTATGAATTTCAGAGAAATTCACTCTAAATTTAGGTTAAACTTTTCTCTATTAGGGCATCTATTTTCACTTTGAGAGGAGCTCAACAAGGCAGAGAGGGAAGGGCTTATAAACCGGTGTGAGCCCCCTTCGGTTGGAGAGGTGGGACTAAACTCTGCCCGCAAGAAGGACCAACCCTTTAGTGCCGGTTTGTGGCACAAACCGGGACTAATGGTCATGGGCCAGGGCGAGGAGCATTGGTCCCGGTTGGTGCCACGAACCAGGACCAATGCCCCCTTTAGTACCGGTTGGTGGCACCAACCCGGACCAAAGGCCTTGCGCTGCTCGCGGCTAAAAGTTTAGTCCCACCTCGCTAGTTGAGAGGGGCTCGGAGTGGTTTATAAGCCCCACTGCGGCTGCCCTCTCGAGCTCCTCTCAAATGCAGGCTTATGGGCCTAATCTCACACTATGCTGTCTGTGGGCCTATTGGGCCTTCTGCGGGCCTGAATCCTGGCCCAGGTTGGGTTTCTAGTCATATTTAGGCCGTGGTGGCCCAATAGGTGGCAGTTTTTTTATTTTTTTCCAGTTTTTTGTTTTTTTTTGCATTATTTATTTTCTTTTGTTTCTTGCTTTATTTTTTTAATTCTTTTTGCTTTTAGGTCAGAAAAATTGTAAACTTTCTGTTAGTGCCATTAGTTTTCAAATTTGAATAGTTAAAATTTGAATTCTTTGAAATTTGTGTGAATCACAAGTTTGTGATTAACTTTACTATAAAAATAGATTTTTTCCATTTT
>NW_025239740.1:0-880 GCF_018294505.1 Triticum aestivum
GCTACACCCCCTCCGTGTAGACCCGACGCATCCGTTTCCCCCTTCCAGGTGCCGGCGGCGGCGCCGTCCATGAGGGGGGCCACATCCCGGAGACGCGTGCCGCCTCTTCGGACATGCCACAACACCACCCCACATGTATGAGGGGCCGATGCGACGCTCCGGCGGCATTGCTACCCCCCCGGGCCCCGTCCCGCCTAACCTTGGAGCGGTTGACCACTAGATTTAGCCCTTTGACTTTCCACGGACGGGCTTCGAACACTGGACCTCTCCACCTGGTTGTATCAGGTCAGCATAGAGGCACACCTGGGAGGAACATCCGGGCCAAACCCACAGCTACATCCCCTCCGTGTAGACCCGACGCGTCCGTTGCCCCTCTCCAGGTGCTGGCGGCGGCTCCGTCCGTGAGGGGGGCCATGGCCCAGGGACGTGTGCCGGGCGTTCACAACTGCCACAACACTCTCAGACTTGTGAGAAGCCGCGCACGCAAGATTGGCGGCATGCTAGCCCACGGAGGCCGCCGGCCACAGTCGTAGACATGCGAAGGGCAATCCGCATAGAGGGAAGTGTTCGCATACTTCTCGACCATCAAAAATTATGAAAAATTACCATCGCTCCTATAGCACATGTGACCACGTCGTGTAAAAAACTCATGATTTTATCGTGATCCGAGTATTTAATAATATTCACGCCGCACCGTTATTGCAGAACGTCTACTGCTGTGTCATCGCCATCCGTGAGGGGGCCACACCCCAGAGACGCGCAACGCCTCTTCGGACATGCCACAACACCACCCCGCATGTATGAGGGGCCGTGCGATGCTCCGGTGGCATTGCTACCTCCCAGGGCCCCCGTCCCGCCTAACCCTGGAGCGGTTGACCAC
>NW_025239740.1:2996-3796 GCF_018294505.1 Triticum aestivum
CCGGAGACGCTAGCCGCCTCTTCGGACATACCACAACACAACCACACATGTATGAGGGGCCGATGCGACGCTCCGGTGGCATTGCTACCCCCCGCCCCCCTCGGGCCCCCGTCCCGAATAACCCGTGAGCGGTTGACCACGAGATCTAGCCCTTTGACTTTCCACGGACGGGCTTCAAACAGTTGAACTCTCCACCTGGTTGTATCAGGTCCGCACAGAGGGACATCTGGGAGCAACAACCGGGCCAAACCCACAGCAAGATCCCCTCCGAGTAGACCCGACGCGTCCCTTTCCCCCTCTAGGTGCCAGCGGCGGCGCCGTCCGTGAGGGGGGCCACGCCCCGGAGACGCGTGCCAGGCGTTTGCCACAGCCACAACACATCAGACTTGTGAGAAGCCGTGCACGCAAGATTGGCGGCATGCTAGCCCACGGAGGCCGCCGGCCACTGTCGTAGACATGTGAAGGGCAATCCGCATAGAGGGAAGTGTTCGGATACTTCTCCATCACCAAAATTTATGAACAATTACGATCGCTCCTATAACACATGTGCCCACGATGTGTAAAAAACTCATGATTTTATCGCGATCCGAGTATTTCATAATATTCACGCCGCATCGTTACCGCAGAACGTCTACTACTGTGTTATCGCCGTCCGCGAGGGGGGCCACACCCCGGAGACGCGCGCCGCCTCTTCGGACATGCCACAACACCACCCCGCATGTATGAGGGGCCGGTGCGACGCTCCGGTGGCATTGCTACCTCCTAATGCCCCCGTCCCGCCTAACCCTGGAGTGGTTGAC
>NW_025239741.1:0-3796 GCF_018294505.1 Triticum aestivum
AGGATTACCGTACCACTCTGGTGCGGATCTTACTCTGGTTGACCTACGAGGTTCAGTAGTAACTTGATCTGAAGTTACATGATCATCATCATTAGCTTCCTCACTAATTGATGTAGGAATCACAGGAACTGATTTTTGTGATGAACTACTTTCCAATAGGGGAGCAGGTACAGTTACCTCATCAAGTTCTACTTTCCTCCCACTCACTTCTTTCGAGAGAAACTCCTTCTCTAGAAAGGATCCATTCTTAGCAACGAATGTCTTGCCTTCGGATCTGTGATAGAAGGTGTACCCAACAGTCTCCCTTGGGTATCCTATGAAGACACATTTCTCCGATTTGGGTTCGAGCTTATCAGGTTGAAGCTTTTTCACATAAGCATCGCAGCCCCAAACTTTAAGAAACGACAACTTGGGTTTCTTGCAAAACCACAGTTTATAAGGTGTTGTCTCAACGGATTTAGATGGTGCCCTATTTGACGTTAATGCAGCTGTCTCTAAAGCATAACCCCAAAACGATAGCGGTAAATCAGTAAGAGACATCATAGATCGCACCATATCTAATGAAGTGCGGTTACGACGTTCGGACACACCATTACGTTGTGTTGTTCCGGGTGGCGTGAGTTGCGAAACTATTCCGCATTGTTTCAAATGAAGACCAAACTCGTAACTCAAATATTCTCCTCCACGATCAGATCGTAGAAACTTTATTTTCTTGTTACGATGATTTTTCACTTCACTCTGAAATTCTTTGAACTTTTCAAATGGTTCAGACTTATGTTTCATTAAGTAGATATCAGTACTAGGGAAAACTCTAGCAGTAGCGTGGGTATTTGCCTATCTCAGTAGCGCGGGGCGACGCGCTACTAATAAGGTGCTACAACTAACGTGTAGCAGTAGCGCCTGTCATCCCACGCTACTGCTATGCATGGCTAGCAGTAGCGCGCTTTAGTGCACAGCGCTGCTGCTAATATCTGCAGCGCTTTTTAGCACGAAGCGCTACTGATAGGGGAGCGCTACTGCTAACTTTGTTCTCCTCGCTACTGCTAGTTTTATTAGTTTCTGTTTTTTTCCAGAAAATTTGTTTTGTATTTGAATAGGCTTTATACAATAATCTTTAGCATATCATACACATACAAATGTAATCATAGCATATACATACAAATAGTCTCATCAAATCATGTCATCATCATAATCATCAGCTAACACAAAGTGGTCTCTCGTCATCATCTCAAAAATAGCGATACAAGTCTCGATTACTTGCAACTACATCGTCATCCATCTAAACAATGATATACGCGAGAAGAGCTATCACTTTGAGTGAGAGCAGAATTATGCAGTACATGAGTTTGTATCCCTCTCTCGCATTAGCGTGAATCTAAACTAACTACTGCCTGTCGCTCGGAAACCGAAAACCGGAAACCCGTAAACCTGGGCCTGACACTCCGGCCACTCGTCGTATATATACTCCTGGCGTAGCACTTCTTCGCCATCGATGATCTATGCACCTGCATCGTCACATGAGTCGATGATATACAACATATATAGTTGAGCAACAGAAAGAGACAGACTTGGCAAAAATAGAAGCAACATATCAATCATAAATAACAAAGTTGATCGTACCCAAAATGCCCTAACTAGAGTGATCGTCGCTAGTCGAGTAGGACGGTTTAATTACATCACAAATAAAGATTCTCGTGCATAACTCAAAGTTTCGTCATACAGAAAGTATGGACTAAACGGACACATTGTCATATGCTACCTCTTGAGCACTACGTTGGTTTTCCCTTGAAGAGGAAAGGGTGATGCAGTAAAGTAGCGTAAGTATTTCCCTCAGTTTTTGAGAACCAAGGTATCAATCTAGTAGGAGGCCACACTCAAGTCCCACGCACCTACACAAACAAATAAGAACCTCGCAACCAACGCGATAAAGGGGTTGTCAATCCCTTCACGGTCACTTACGAGAGTGAGATCTAATAGAGATGATAAGATAATATTTTTGGTATTTTTATGATAAAGAGTAAAAGTAAAGATTGCAAGGTAAACAAAGATAGAAATAGCTTGTTGACGGAAGATTAATATGATGGAAAATAGACCCGGGGCCATAGGTTTCACTAGTGGCTTCTCTCAAGATAGCATAAGTATTACGGTGGGTAAATGAATTACTGTCGAGCAATTGATAGAATTGAGCATAGTTATGAGAATATCTAGGTATGATCATGTATATAGGTATCACGTCCGTGAAAACTAGACCGAAACAATTATGCATCTACTACTATTACTCCACACATCGACCGCTATGCAGCATGCATCTAGAGTATTAAGTTCATAAGAACAGAGTAACGCTTTAAGCAAGATGACATGATATAGAATGATAAACTCATGCAATATTATATAAACCCCATGTTTTTATCCTCGATGGCAACAATACGATACGTGCCTTGCTGCCCCTGCTGTCACTGGGAAAGGACACCGCAAGATTGAACCCAAAGCTAAGCACTTCTCCCATTGCAAGAAAGATCAATCTGGTAGGCCAAACCAAACTGATAATTCGAAGAGACTTGCAAAGATAACCAATCATACATAAAGGAATTCAGAGGAGATTCAAATATTGTTCATAGATAATCTTCATCATTAACCCACAATTCATCGGATCTCGACAAACACACCGCAAAAAGAAGAGTTAAATCAAATAGATCTCCAAAAGAAAGGAGGAGAACTTTGTATTGAGATCCAAAGAGAGAGAAGAAGTCATCTAGCTAATAACTATGGACCCAAAGGTCTGAGGTAAACTACTCACACATCATCGGAGAGGCTATGGTGTTGATGTCGAAGCCCTCCGTGATCAATGCCCCCTTTGGCAGGACGCCGGAAAAGGCCCCAAGATGGGATCTCATGGGTACAGAAGGTTGCGGTGGTGGAATTAGGTTTTCGTGGTCGCTTTTGATGGTTTGGGGGTACGTAGGTATATATAGGAGGAAGAAGTAGGTCGGTGGATCCACGAAGGGCCCACGAGGGTGGAGGGCGCGCCCAGGGGGGTAGGCGCGCCCCCCTACCTCATGGCTTCCTCGTCTATTGCTTGACGTCCACTCCAAGTCCTCTGGATCACGTTTGTTCCGAAAATCACGTTCCCGAAGGTTTCATTCCGTTTGGACTCTGTTTGATATTCTTTTTCTGCGGAACACTGAAATAGGCAAAAAAACAGCAATTTGGGCTGGGCCTCCGGTTAATAGGTTAGTCCCAAAAATAATATAAAAGTGTATAATAAAGCCCATTAATCATCCAAAACAGAATATAATATAGCCTGGAACAAAAAAATTATAGATGCGTTGGAGACGTATCAAGCATCCCCAAGCTTAATTCATGCTCGTCCTCGAGTAGGTAAATGATAAAAACAGAATTTTTGATGTGGAATGCTACTTAGCATATTTTTCAATGTAATTCTCTTATTTGTGGTATGAATATTCAGATCCGAAAGATTCAAGATAAAAGTTTAATATTGACATAAAAGTAATAATACTTCAAGCATACTAACTAAGCAATTATGTCTTCTCAAAATAACATGGCCAAAGAAAGCTCATCCCTACAAAATCATATAGTTTGGTCATGCTCCATTTTCGTCACAAAAGAATGTTCTCATCATGCACAACCCCGATGACAAGCCAAGCAATTGTTTCATACTTTAGTAATCTCAAACTTTTTTCAACTTTCACGCAATATATGAGCGTGAGCCATGGATATAGCATTATGGGTGGAATAGAATATGATGATGGGGGTTATGTGGAGAAGACAAAAAAAA
>NW_025239742.1:0-3796 GCF_018294505.1 Triticum aestivum
ATACAAGATTGAAGACTTCGTCCCGTGTCCGGATGGGACTTTCCTTGGCGTGGAAGGCAAGCTTGGCGATACGGATATGTAGATCTCCTAGCATTGTAACCGACTCTGTGTAACCCTAGCCCTCTCCGGTGTCTATATAAACCGGATGGCTTTAGTCCATAGGACGAACAACAATCATACCATAGGCTAGCTTCTAGGGTTTAGCCTCCTTGATCTCGTGGTAGATCTACTCTTGTAATACCCACATCATCAATATCAATCAAGCATGACATAGGGTTTTACCTCCATCAAGAGGGCCCGAACCTGGGTAAAACATCGTGTCCCTTGTCTCCTGTTACCACCCGCCTAGACGCACAGTTCGGGACCCCCTACCCGAGATCCGCCGGTTTTGACACCGACATTGGTGCTTTCATTGAGAGTTCCTCTGTGTCGTCACCGATAGGCTCGATGGCTTCTTCGATCATCAACAACGATGCAGTCCAGGGTGAGACTTTTCTCCCCGGACAGATCTTCGTATTCGGCAGCTTTGCACTGCGGGCCAATTCGCTTGGCCATCTGGAGCAGATCGAAAGCTACGCCCCTGGCCGTCATGTCAGATTTGGAAGTTTGAACTTCGCGGCTGACATCCGCGGGGACTTGATCTTCGATGGATTCGAGCCACAGCCGAGCGCGCCGCACTGTCACGATGGGCATGATTTAGCTCTGTAGCCGGACAGTGCCCTGGAGGCCGCACACGAGTCCGCTCTGACCCTCAATTCGGAGCCGGCTGCGCAGATCGAGGATGGGTGGCTAGACACCGCCTCGGGGGCTGCAACCTCTACGGCGATGGAGCCGAATACTGACCTTGTCCCTCATGAAGCTCGTGACTCCGAGGTGTTGGGCTCCTCGCCGGACTCCGAACCTCCCGCGCCCCCTCCAATCGAATCCGATTGGGCGCCGATCATGGAGTTCACCACTGCGGACATCTTTCAACACTCACCTTTCGGCGACATCTTGAGTTCGCTAAAGTATCTCTCGTTATCAGGAGAGCCCTGGCCGGACTGCGGTCAGGACGGTTGGGATGCGGACGACAAAGAACTTCAAAGCCCACCCACCACCCACTTAGTAGCCACTGTCGACGATCTAACCGACATGCTAGACTTCGACTCCGAAGACATCGACGGTATGGATGACGATGCCGGAGACGACCAAGAACCAGCGCCTACTGGGCACTGGAAAGCCACCTCATCATATGACATATACATCGTGGATATCCCAAAGGATGGGAAAGCCACCTCACCTCCAAGAAACAGCCCAAGCACCGGCGTCAGCGGCGCCGCTCTAAATCCCGCCACAGCAAGAATGGAGATTCCGGCACCGGAGATAATAATACCCCAGACAGTGCCGAAGATAACCCCCTCCAGCAAGATTCAGCACAAGAGGACGGAGACGCCAACCCTCATGAGAGAGTGGCAGACGAAGAGGTAGAGGATTACATGCCTCCCTCCAGAGACGAGGCAAGCCTCAACGACGACGAATTCGTCGTGCCTAAGGATCCCGTCGAACAAGAGCGTTTCAAACGCAGGCTTATGGCCACGGCAAACAGCCTCAAGAAAAAGCAGCAACAACTTAGAGCTGATCAAGATCTGCTAGCCGACAGATGGACTGAAGTCCTTGCGGCCGAAGATCATGAGCTCGAACGCCCCTCCAAAAGCTACCCTAAACGCAAGCTGCTCCCCCGATTAGAGGAGGAGGCATATGAACCTGCATCACCAGCGGACAATACGGCTGACCGACCACCCCGTGGCCGCGACAGAGAGGCCTCTAGGCCCTCCACTAGAACCGTACCCCAGCATCGCTCAAAAAGCACACGGCCACAGGGGAACGCTCTGGACTTGCGAGATATATTGGAGGATAAGGCAAGACAATCAAGATCGATCTACGGATCGTGGGGGCGCCCCATGATATGTGATGACAACCGTCACGCCGGACACAGCAAGTCCGGCCGGGCCGAACACAGTAGACAAAGCTCTTTTGAGCTTCGTCGTGATATAGCCCAATACAAAGGCGCCGCACACCCACTATGCTTCACAGATGAAGTAATGAATCATCAAATCCCCGAAGGGTTTAAACCCGTGAATATTGAATCTTATGATGGCACAATAGACCCTGCGGTTTGGATCGAAGACTATCTCCTCCATATCCACATGGCCCGCGGTGACGATCTTCACGCCATCAAATACCTCCGACTCAAGCTTAAAGGACCAGCTCGGCATTGGCTTAACAGCTTGCCAACAGAATCAATTGGGAGTTGGGAGGACCTAGAAGCCGCACTCCTGGATAACTTCCAGGGCACGTATGTGCGACCACCAGACACTGACGACCTAAGCCATATAATTCAGCAGCCAGACGAATCGGCCAGACAATTCTGGACACGGTTCTTAAGTAAGAAAAATCAAATCGTCGACTGTCCGGATGCGGAGGCCCTCGCGGCCTTCAAACATAACATCCGTGACGAGTGGCTTGCCCGGCACCTGGGACAGGAAAAGCCGAAATCCATGGCAGCCCTCACATCACTCATGACCCGCTTCTGCGCAGGAGAGGACAACTGGCTAGCCCGCAGCAACAACCTGAGCAAAAATTCTGGTAGTCCGGATATCAAGGACCGCAATGGCAGGTCGCATCGCAACAAGAACAAACACCGCATTAACGGCGACGATAGTGAGGATATGGCAGTCAATGCGGATTCAGAGGCTCTAAACCCGGTCAGCGGAAAAAGCCATTCAAAAGAACTACTTCCGGGTCCGTCCAATTTGGACTGAATACTCGATCGCTCGTGCCAGATACACGGCACCCCCGAAAAGCCAGCTAACCACACCAACAGGGACTGTTGGGTATTCAAGCAGGCAGGCAAGCTAATTGCCGAAAACAACGACAAGGGGCTGCATAGCGATGACGAGGAGGATACCCGACCGCCGAACAATAGAGGACAGAAGGGTTTCCCCCCACAAGTGCGGACGGTGAACATGATATACGCAACCCACATACCCAAAAGGGAGCGGAAGCATGCACTCAGGGATGTATACGTGATGGAGCTAGTCACCCCGAAGTTCAACCCATGGTCCTCCTGCCCGATCACTTTTGATCAAAGGGACCACCCCACCAGCATCCGCCATGGCGGATTCGCCGCATTGGTTTTAGACCCAATCGTCGATGGATTTCACCTCACCAGAGTCCTGATGGATGGCGGCAGCAGCCTGAACCTGCTTTATCAGGATACAGTGCGCAAAATGGGCATAGACCCCTCAAGGATTAAACCCACAAAGACGACCTTTAAAGGCGTCATACAAGGTGTAGAGGCCAATTGTACAGGCTCAGTTACACTGGAAGTGGTCTTCGGATCCCCGGATAACTTCCGAAGCAAGGAGTTAATATTCGACATAGTTCCGTTCCGCAGCGGCTATCATGCCCTGCTCGGACGTACCGCGTTTGCAAAGTTCAATGCGGTGCCGCACTACGCATACCTCAAGCTCAAGATGCCAGGCCCTCGAGGAGTCATCACGGTCAACGGAAACACTGAACGCTCTCTCCGAACAGAGGAACATACAGCAGCTCTCGCGGCAGAAGTACAGTGCAACCTCTTAAGGCAATTCTCGAGTCCGGCCGTTAAGCGACCGGACACTGCTAAACGCGTAGCAATGCGGCCCCAACCCCAGCCCCTGCAAAATTGCAAGACTGGTCCTTCGCGTACATCATTACGCTCTGGAGATACCATGGGCATAGGGTGAGGGGCACGACCACGATAGGCCCAGAATGC
>NW_025239743.1:0-3796 GCF_018294505.1 Triticum aestivum
ATCTGCCCCGACAGGATGAGAGATCCTCTGTCGCTGGCGACAGATCTGCTACGGGATCGCACGCTGACATGGGATCGCGTGCGGATCCTCCCTCCTCCGGCGGATTTTCTGTGCCGCATGCACCTGCAGCTCCTGATGTGCCAACTCGGCGAACACGGTCACAACACGGTATTTCAAAACCTCAAATTCGTACAGATGGCACAGTTAGGTATGACAAGCTCAAACCTCGTTTTGGTGGTCTGATAACTACTGGTGAACCTCATAATTTGCAAGAAGCTTTGAATGATACAAATTGGAAGAGGGCCATGAATGATGAGTATGATGCTCTTATTAAAAATAAGACTTGGCATTTAGTCCCACCAACAAAAAATAAAAATTTCATTGATTGTAGGTGGGTCTATAGGATTAAAAGAAAGGCAGATGGTTAAATTGACAGATACAAGGCAAGGCTAGTAGCAAAAGGTTTCAAACAAAGATACGGTATAGATTATGAAGATACCTTTAGTCCTGTTGTTAAAGCAACTATTATCAGACTTGTTCTTTGTGTTGCAGTATCTAGTAACTGGAGCCTCAGGCAATTGGATGTTCAGAATGCGTTCCTCCATGGCGTTCTAGAGGAAGAAGTCTATATGAGACAACCACCTGGCTATGAGATTAAAGGCAAGGAAAATCATCTCTGCAAACTTGACAAAGCGTTGTATGGTCTAAAACAGGCACCTCGAGCATGGTACTCCAGGTTGTGTGACAAACTTCAAGCACTTGGTTTTAAACCATCAAGGGGGGATACTTCTCTATTCTTTTTTAGAAGAGGAAAAACTATTATGTTTATGTTGGTCCATGTTGATGATATAATTGTTGCTAGCTCATCACAAGATGCAACTATAGCTTTGTTGGCAGATTTGAGAAGAGATTTTGCCTTGAAGGATCTAGGAGATCTACATTATTTCTTGGGAATTGAAGTCAAGAAGGTAAAAGATGGCATCCTTCTGACCCAAGAAAAATATGTCGTGGTTATATTGAAACGTGCAGGTATGACAAATTGCAAGATTTCAAACATGCCTCTCTCAACATTTGAAAAACTGTCAAAGGAACAAGGAGAACCTTTGGGGGCCGAAGAGTCAACAAGGTATATAAGTATGGTAGGTGCCTTGCAATATTTGACATTGACAAGATCGGATATTTGTTTCCCAGTGAACAAAGTTTGTCAGTATTTGCACTCTCCTGCCTCCCAACACATGACAACAGTTAAAAGGATTTTGAGATACCTTAAAGGTACCATGAGTACAGGTCTAAAATTCACTAAGTTAGCTTGCAACATTGTTAGTGCTTTCTCAGATGCTGATTGGGCAGGATGTCCTGATGACAGAAGATCAACAGGAGGTTTCTGTGTGTTTTTTGGTCCCAACCTGATCTCTTGGAGTGCACGTAAGCAAGCTACTGTTTCAAGGTCAAGTAC
The DNA here is from genome assembly GCF_018294505.1 of Triticum aestivum. Classification (NCBI taxonomy): domain Eukaryota; kingdom Viridiplantae; phylum Streptophyta; class Magnoliopsida; order Poales; family Poaceae; genus Triticum; species Triticum aestivum. The sequence continues at coordinate 1,457 of NW_025239743.1, forward strand.
TGAGGCAGAATATAAATCATTAGCCAATGCAACTGCTGAGATTATTTGGGTCCAAACTCTTCTGCGTGAACTTGGAGTTGCTCATTCGTCAGTTGCTCGTCTTTGGTGTGACAACATTGGTGCCACATATTTGTCAGCAAATCCAGTGTTTCACGCAAGAACGAAACATATAGAAGTTGACTATCATCTTGTTCGAGAGAGAGTAGCTAGCAAGCTACTAGATATTCGATTTATACCCACAGGTGATCAAGTTGCTGACGGGTTTACCAAGGCCTTATCATGGCGTAAATTGGAATATTTTAAGAGCAATCTCAACTTGGTGAAGTTATGATTAAGGAGGCGTGTTAGAATACATTGTAACATGTATATACGGTATAACTATAAACCATATATACGCCCGGTAGGCTAGCATGTTGCGTGGTTGTTGTAACCGGTAGTTGTGGTTGCTAGGATTCATCCTCATCGTCGTATATCTTTCTTGAGGATCAATCCAACACAACCGAACTACCAAATCTTGTAAACCTCTTTGCCTATATAACATGCAACGCGTCCCTGCCAGAGGTATACGCTTCATCCAATCTTTCAAAAGTAACCGATATATTGATCCAACAGAGATTGACCTAACATGTTTCATAAGTAATAATAAAGCAAAAAATACAGTCAAGTTATGCAAGATCGGAGCTCTTGGACAATGATTTAATTACATGGCCTTGATGAACTGTTCCTACTAAATATTGCTCCCTCCGTAAAGAAATATAAGAGCGCTTAGCTCACTAAAGTACAAGTGATACACATTTACTTGCGCCGAGTAAACAAAACATTGTCGTATATACATAAAAACACACGACGTTATCCAAAATTCTTTGCTCAATGTCATCTTCAACTGCTACGCTCTGATCTTGCGTATGTGGCATGGCCTAGTAGGCCGGGCAAATCTTCCTGATGATCCAGAGAATAATGCCCCATATGAGCTCATTCTCCTCCGTGGCCTTCACCTGATGCTCATGGCTTCTCACACTGACACTGTTGTTTCTTCTCTGAAGCTGGCTCCTGAGAGCAATGGCCTCCACTGCCTCGTACACCATTTTTTTTCTCTCCTAGGATGCTGCTGCAGATGCTATTGCTAGCTAGTTGCGCGAAAAGTGAATAAGAGACTGGTTATTGGGTTCTTGTTGTTGCTGGAAAGACTTGAGGATCTCCAGAGTATTTGTACTCGTACAGCCGCTTGGTGCCACTGCCGCAGGAAGGAAGGAAGAGCTGGCTGGCTGGCTTGACATCCAAGGTAGCAGTAACCAATAAGCTGTAAGCAGGATATGTCTGTCGCCATGTCGGGAACACTGCCTCTGATGGAGTCATAGGTCAAGCAGTCAAAAACCAGTGCGTGTGATGGCGACGACGTCTGAAATGAAATCCTTTCGAGAACGTTTCGTCGCAGCCACGTTTCGACACGAGTACGTAGTTCGAGCAGCAAAGCAGTGCTCTTCTAAAAAATAATATATTCTTTTGCAAGACTTGGCCGCAAGATGGATTTGAGGTTTGACTGCACTTCTTTTTTGAGGAATGGACGTGAAGGAAGCAACGGTTATAGTACTAGTATATACTGGCACTGGCACGTGCATGGTTCGGAAGCGGAAACTATCCTTAGCTATGAAATAATAAGAGTCATAAAAACAGAACAACACTGCTTTGCTGCTCGAACTACTCGTCTCCAAACGTGATGGCGACGGAACATTCTCGAATCATCCCAGACATCGTCTGTCATCACACGTAGTTTGACTGCTTGACCCATGCCCCAATCAGAGTCCCCAACATGGCGACACATCCTGCTTAGTACTGCTTACTACCTGTACTACCTTGGCTGCCAAGCCAGCCAGCTCTTCCTTCTTGCCTGCCTTCCCGCAGCACCGAGCTCTACGGGTACAAATACTCAAGAGATCAATGGATCCTCAAGTCTTCCCAGCAACAACCAACCAGTCTTTTCTTCACTTTGCGCGCAACTTCTAGCATCTGCAGCAGCAGCCCGAGAGCGAAGTAATGGTGTACGAGGCAGTGTAGGCCATTGCTCTCAGGAGCCAGGTTCAGAGAAGAAACAACAGTGTCAGTGTGAGAAGCCATGAGCATCAGGGTGAAGGCCAAGGAGAAGTCTGAAGGGAATGAGCTCATATGGAGCATTATTCTTTGGATCGTCAGGAAGGTTTGCCCGGCCTTCTAGACCATGCATGCGCACGTACGGAAGATCACAAGTCACAGTTGAAGGTGGACTGTTTTTTATGCTTGGAGCAGAGATTTTGCATAACGCCATGTATTTTTATGTGTATACTGTGTAGTGTTTAGCCAGCG
>NW_025239744.1:0-3795 GCF_018294505.1 Triticum aestivum
TGTTTGATGCATCGGTCATCACAAACGTTTTGGACATTTTTGACGGTTCTCTGACACCACCGTTTGTGATTATTGCATCACACATAGTTTCTCAAAGGGTCTCTGATCGTAGTGTCGCGTTAGCACCATCCTGCAGTAGTGACTCCTCGTCATGTCCGTGATCTCATCCGGGACTCCGAACAACATTCGATCACCAAATCACATAACTCATATGATACAAATCGTCATCGAACGTTAAGCGTGCGGACCCTATGGGTTCGAGAACTATGTAGACATGACCGAGACTGCTCTCCGGTCAATAACCAATAGCGGAACCTAGATGCTCATATTGGATCCGACATATTCTACAAAGGTCTTTATCTGTCGAACCGTTATGACAACATACGTTATTCCCTTTGTCATCGGTATGCTACTTGCCCGAGATTCGATCGTCGGTATCTTCATACATAGTTCAGTCTAGTTACCGACAAGTCTCTTTACTCGTTCTATAGTACATCATCCCGCAACTAGCTCATTAGTCACATTGCTTGCAAGGCTTATTATGATGTGCATTACTAAGAGGGCCCAGAGATACCTCTTTGATACTCGGAGTGAAAAATCCTAATCTCGATGTATGCCAACCCAACAAACACCTTCGGAGATACCTGTAGAGCATCTTTATAATCACCCAGTTACGCTGTGACATTTAATAGCACACAAGGTATTCCTCTGGTATCCGGGAGTTGCATAATATCATAGCCAAAGGAATATGTATAAGTCATGAAGAAAGCAATATCAATAAAACTTAATGATCATTATGCTAAGCTAACAGATGGGTCTTGTCCATCACATCATTCTCCTAATGATGTGATCTCGTTCATCAAATGACAACACATGTCTATGGTTAGGAAACTTAACCATCTTTGATTAACGAGCTAGTCTAGTAGAGGCTTACTAGGGACATTGTGTTTTGTCTATGTATCCACACATGTATCAAGTTTCCGATTAATACAATTCTAGCATGAATAATAGAAATTTATCATGATATAAGGAAATATAAATAACAACTTTATTATTGCCTCTAGGGCATATTTCCTTCAGTCTCCCACTTGCACTAGAGTCAATAATCTAGTTTACAGTGTAATGATTCTAACACCCATTGAGTCTTGGTGCGGATCATGTGTTGCTCGTGGAAGAGGCTTAGTCAACGGGCCTGCCACATTTAGATCCGTATGTATTTTGCAAATCTCTATGTCTCCCTCCTTGACTTGATCACAGATGGAGTTAAAGTATCTCTTGATGTGTTTGGTTCTTTTGTGAAATATGGATTCCTTCGCCAAGACAATTGCTCCAGTATTGTCACAAAAGATTTTCATTGGACCCGATGAACTAGGTATTACACCTAGATCAGATATGAACTCCTTCAGCCAGACTCCTTCATTCGCTGCTTCTGAAGCAGCTATGTACTCCGCTTCACACGTAGATCCCACCACGACGCTTTGCTTGGAACCGCACCAACTGACAACTCCACCATTCAATATAAATACGTATCCGGTTTGTGACTTAGAGTCATCTGGATCAGTGGCAAAGCTAGCATCGACGTAACCATTTACGACGAGCTCTTTGTCACCTCCATAAACGAGAAACATATCCTTAGTCCTTTTCAGGTACTTCAAGATGTTCTTGACGGCACAAGAAACATATCCTTAGTCCTTTTCAGGTACTTCATGATGTTCTTGACCGCTTTCCAGTGATCCACTCTTGGATTACTTTGGTACCTCCCTGCTAGAGTTATAGCAAGGCACACACACCAGGTCTGGTACACAACATAGCATACATGATAGAACCTACGGCTGAGGCATAGGGAATGACTTTCATTTTCTCTCTATCTTTTGCAGTGGTCGGGCATTGAGTATGACTCAACTTCACACCTTGTAATACAGGCAAGAACCCTTTCTTGCCTGATCCATTTTGAATTTCTTCAAAACTTTATCAAGGTATGTGATACGTATCCAACGTATCTACTTTTCCTAACGCTTTTTCTCTTGTTTTGGACTCTAATTTGCATGATTTGAATGAAACTAACCCCGGACTGACGCTGTTTTTAGCAGAACTACCATGGTGTTGTTTTGTGCATAAATAAAAGTTCTCGGAATGGAATGAAACTTTGCGAGGATTTTTTATATGAAGTAAGAGAATTTCTCGAGCTAGGAGGTACCTGAGGGGGGCACCTGGGTGGGCACAACACACCAGGGCGTGCCTGCCCCTCCAAGCGCGCCCAAGTGGGTGCTGCCCACCTGGTGGCCCCGCTGACCCTGAAACTGACGCTATAAAATCCCATTATTCTAGAAAAAAAATCCGGGAGAAAGAATTATCACGTTTCACGAGATGGAGCAACCGCCGTCTCCTGTCCGTCACCGGATTGTTTGTGGCTCCAGAGAGGGGGATCTTCGATCTTCATCATCACCAACACATCTCCATTATCAATTCCATGATGCTCCCCATTGGGAGTGAGTAATTCCTTCGTAGGCTCGCTGGTCGGTGAGGAGTTGGATGGGATTCATCATGTAATCGAGTTAGTTTTATTAGGGCCTGATCCCTAGTATCCACTATGTTCTAAGATTGATGTTGCTATGACTTTGCCATGCTTAATGCTTGTCACTTTGGGCCCGGGTGCCATGATTTCAGATCTGAACCGTTTATGTTATCACCATTATATCCATGTTCTAGATCCGATCTTGCAAGTTATAGTCACCTACTACGTGTTATGATCCGGCAACCCCGGAGTGACAATAGTTGGGACCACTCTCGGTGATGACCGTATTTTGAGGAGTTCATGTATGTGTTAATGCTTTGTTCCGGTTCTCTATTAAAAGGAGGCCTTAATATCCCTTAGTTTCCAATAGGACCCCGCTGCCACGAGAGGGTAGGACAAAAGATGTCATGCAAGTTCTTTCCATAAGCTTGTATGACTATTTACGGAATACATGCCTACATTATATTTATGAACTGTAGCTAGTGCCATATCGCCCTAGGTTATAACTTTCTCATGATGAATATCATCCAACGAGTCACCGATCCAATGCCTATGAATTTATCTTATATTGTTCTTGCTAAGTTACTACTATTGCTACTGCTATCATTACTGCTACAATATCACTGCTATAACTGTTACCGTTACTATTGCTAGTGTTGCTACCATCAAAACTATCATATTACTATGCTACTAATCACCTTGTTGCCAATAATTAATCTCCAGTTGTGGTTGAATTGACAACTCAGCTGCTAATACCTTCAAATATTTTTTGGCTCCCCTTGCATCGAATCTATAAATTTGGGTTGAATACTCTACCCTTGAAAACTGTTGCGATCCCCTATACTTGACCAAGGTTTATCTAGACAGAGCAGCAATGAAGGACCATTAGTTTCTTGATGCTGATTACCCTAATATTGACTTGCCTTATAATTTAGTTTTCAGTGAGAAAACATGTGATATCATTCCCTTGCCTGCACCTGCTTTGTTTGATTATGTTGCCAGGAATGGATACAAGTTATGCCTGAGGTTGTCGCTTATCGGAGCAACCTGGCAGCGGCACAGGCAGAGCCTCAATAGTGGGACCCTATGGTGCCTGCTCCCCAGCACTTCAACATCGTACCTCATGACTTTTACGACTGGTGATTACCAAGTTAGGCCAAAAGCCTAAGCTTGGGGGAGTATGTATTCCCATCGACATTACATTCATGTTCACACATTTCATTCTAGTTGTCGGTATCCATACTTTTTCATTGTATCATCCATGCTTGAAATATTTTTGT
>NW_025239745.1:0-3795 GCF_018294505.1 Triticum aestivum
TACGGTGTCGTCTCAACGGATTTAGACGGTGCCCTATTTAAAGTGAATGTAGCTGTCTCTAGAGCGTATCCCCAAAATGATGGCAGTAAATCGGTAAGAGACATCATAGATCACACCATATCCAATAGAGTGCGATTACGACGTTCGGACACACCGTTACGCTGAGGTGTTCCAGGCGGCGTGAGTTGTGAAACGATTCCACATTTCCTTAAGTGTGTACCAAATTCGTGACTTAAGTATTCTCCTCCACGATCTGATCGTAGGAACTTTATCTTTCGGTCACGTTGATTCTCTACCTCATTCTGAAATTCCTTGAACTTTTCAAAGGTCTCAGACTTGTGTTTCATTAAGTAGACATACCCATATCTACTCAAGTCATCAGTGAGAGTGAGAACATAACGATATCCTCCGCGAGCCTCAACGCTCATTGGACCGCACACATCGGTATGTATGATTTCCAATAAGTTGGTTGCTCGCTCCATTGTTCCGGAGAACGGAGTCTTGGTCATTTTGCCCATGAGGCATGGTTCGCACGTGTCAAATGATTCATAATCGGGAGACTCTAAAAGTCCATCAGCATGGAGCTTCTTCATGCGCTTGACACCAATGTGACCAAGGCGGCAGTGCCACAAGTATGTGGGACTATCATTATCAACTTTACATCTTTTGGTATTCACGCTATGAATATGTGTAACATTACGTTCGAGATTCATTAAGAATAAACCATTGACCATCGGGGCATGACCATAAAACATATCTCTCATATAAATAGAACAACCATTATTCTCGGATTTAAATGAGTAGCCATCTCGTATCAAACGAGATCGAGATACAATGTTCATGCTCAAACTTGGCACTAAATAACAATTATTGAAGTTCATAACTAATCCCGTAGGTAAATGTAGAGGTAGCGTGCCGACGGCGATCACATCGACCTTGGAACCATTCCCGACGCGCATCGTCACCTCGTCCTTCGCCAGTCTCCGCTTATTCTGCAGCTCCTGCTGTGAGTTACAAAGATGAGCAATGGCACCGGTATCAAATACCCAGGAGTTACTACGAGTACTGGTAAGATACACATCAATTACATGTATATCAAATATACCTTTAGTGTTGCCGGCCTTCTTGTCCGCTAAGTATTTGGGGCTGTTCTGCTTCCAGTGACCCTTCCCCTTGCAATAAAAGCACTCAGTCTCAGGCTTGGGTCCATTTTTTGACTTCTTCCCAGCAGTTGGCTTACCGGGCGTGGCAACATCTTTGCCGTCCTTCTTGAAGTTCTTCCTACCCTTGCCCTTTTAAAACTTAGTGGTCTTATTGACCATCAACACTTGATGTTCTTTCTTGATTTCAACCTCTGCTGACTTCAGCATGGAAAATACTTCAGGAATGGTCTTCACCATCCCCTGCATATTGTAGTTCAACACAAAGCTCTTATAGCTCGGTGGGAGCGACTGAAGGATTCTGTCAATGACCGCCTCGTCCGGGAGGTTGATCTCCAGCTGGGAAAGGCGGTTGTGCAACCCAGACATTTTGAGTATATGCTCACTGACAGAACTGTTTTCCTCCATCTTACAACTGTAGAACTTGTCGGAGACTTCATATCTCTCGACCCGGGCATGAGCTTGAAAAACCATTTTTAGCTCCTCGAACATCTCATATGCTCTGTGCTTCTCAAAACGCTTTTGGAGCCCCGGTTCTAAGCTGTACAGCATGCCGCACTGAACGAGGGAGTAATCATCAGCACGTGACTGCCAAACGTTCATAACGTCTTGGTTCTCTGGGATGGGTATTTCACCTAGCGGTTCATCTAGGACATATGCTTTCTTGCCTGCTATGAGGATGATCCTCAGGTTCTGGACCCTGTCCGAATAGTTGCTGCCATCATCTTTCAGCTTGGTTTTCTCTAGAAACGCGTTGAAGTTCATGTTGACATGAGCGTTGGCCATTTGATCTACAAGACATATTTTGCAAAAAATTTAGACTAAGTTCATGATAATTAAGTTCATCTAATCAAATTATTGAATTAACTCCCACTCAGATTGACATCCCTCTAGTCATCTAAGTGTTACACGATCCGAGTCGACTAGGCCGTGTCCGATCATCACGTGAGACGGACTAGTCATCATTGGTGAACATCTCCATGTTGATCGTATCTTCCATACGACTCATGTTCGACCTTTCGGTCTCTTGTGTTCCGAGGCCATGTCTGTACATGCTAGGTTCGTCAAGTTAACCCTAAGTGTTCTGCATGTGTAAATTTGTCTTACACCCGTTGTATGTGAACGTAAGGATCCATCACACCCGATCATCACGTGGTGCTTCGAAACCACGAACTTTAGCAACGGTGCACAGTTAGGGGGAACACTTTCTTGAAATTATTATAAGGGATCATCTTATTTACTACCGTCATTCTAAGTAAACAAGATGCATAAACATAATAAACATCACATGCAATTATATAAAGTAGTGACATGATATGGCCAATATCATATAGCTCCTTCGATCTCCATCTTCGGGGCTCCATGATCATCTTCGTCACCGGCATGACACCATGATCTCCATCATCATGATCTCCATCATCGTGTCTTCATGAAGTTGTCATGCCAACGACAACTTCTACTTCTATGGCTAACGCGTTTAGCAATAAAGTAAAGTAATTTACATGGCGTTCTTCAATGACACGCAGGTCATACAAAAATAAAGACAACTCCTATGGCTCCTGCCGGTTGTCATACTCATCGACATGCAAGTCGTGATTCCTATTACAAGAACATGATCTCATACATCACAATATATCAATCATCATCCATCACAACTTCTGGCCATATCACATCACATGACAATTGCTGCAAAAACAAGTTATACGTCCTCTAATTGTTGTTGCATCTTTTACGTCGCTGCAATTGGGTTCTAGCAAGAACGTTTTCTTACCTACAAATAACCACAACGTGATTTTGTCAACTTCTATTTACCCTTCATAAGGACCCTTTTCATTGAATCCGCTCCAACTAAAGTAGGAGAGACAGACACCCGCTAGCCACCTTATGCAACTAGTGCATGTCAGTCGGTGGAACCTGTCTCACGTAAGCGTACGTGTAAGGTCGGTCCGGACCGCTTCATCTCACAATACCGCTGAAGCAAGAAAAGACTAGTAGCGGCAAGCAAGTTGACAAGATCTACGCCCACAAGAAAATTGTGTTCTACTCGTGCAATACAGAACTACGCATAGACCTAGCTCATGATGCCACTGTTGGAGAACGTTGCAGAAAATAAAAATTTTCCTACGGTTTCACCAAGATCCATCTATGAGTTCATCTAAGCAACAAGTCATGGCAGAGAGATTGCATCTACATACCACTTGTAGATCGCGTGCGGAAGCGTTCAAGGGAACGGGGATGATGGAGTCGTACTCGCCGTGATCCAAATCACCGATGACCAAGTGCTGAACGGACAGCACCTCCGCATTCAACACACGTACGGAGCGGATGACGTCTCCTCCTTCTTGATCCAGCAAGGGGGAAGGAGAGGTTGAGGAAGATGGCTCCAGTAGCAGCACGACGGCGTGATGATGGTGGAGAGGCAGTACTCCGACAGGGCTTCGCCAAGCACTCGACGAAGGAGGAGAGGTGTTGGGGAGGGGAGGGGCTGCGCCTTGGATCAGGTGTTCAGCCCTCCCCTCGCCCCTCTATTTATAGGGGAAGGGGGAAGGGGGCGGCCCCCTCTAGATCTAGAGGGGGGGCGGCGGCCAGGGAGGGGGGCTTGCCCCCCAAGCAAGGGGGGCGCCCCCACTAGGGT
>NW_025239746.1:0-3795 GCF_018294505.1 Triticum aestivum
GAACGAAGCTGACAAATGTGTGTACTATCGCCATGGTGGGGGCGAGGGAGTTATGCTTTGCTTGTATGTTGATGACATACTGATTTTTGGAACAAATCTGAATGTTATTAAGGAGGTCAAGGATTTCCTATCTCGCTGTTTTGAGATGAAAGATTTAGGAGTGGCTGATGTCATTCTGAACATCAAGTTGTTGAGAGATGATGATGGTGGGATTACATTGCTTCAATCTCACTATGTGGAAAAGATCTTGAGTCGCTTTGGCTATAGTGACTGCAAGCCCTCTCCAACACCATATGATGCTAGCGTGCTGCTTCGAAAGAATCGAAGAATTGCTAGAGATCAATTGAAGTATTCTCAGATTATTGGCTCGCTTATGTACTTAGCCAGTGCTACAAGACCTGACATCTCTTTTGCTGTTAGCAAGCTGAGCCGGTTTGTCTCAAAACCGGGAGATGTGCATTGGAAAGCTCTAGAGAGAGTTTTGCGTTATTTAAAAGGCACTTTAAACTATGGAATTCACTACACTGGGCACCCAAAGGTGCTTGAAGGGTATAGTGACTCAAACTGGATCTCCGATACTGATGAGATAAAGGCCACGAGCGGATATGTGTTCACTCATGGAGGTGGCGCTGTTTCTTGGAAGTCTTGCAAGCAGACCATCTTAACGAGGTCAACTATGGAAGCAGAACTCACAGCACTAGATACAGCTACGGTCGAAGCAGATTGGCTTCGCCGACTCTTGAATGACTTGCCGGTTGTTGAGAAACCTGTACCAGGTATCCTTATGAACTGTGACAATCAAACTGTGATCACGAAAGTGAACAGCTCTAAGGATAACATGAAGTCATCAAGACACGTTCAGAGAAGGTTAAAGTCTGTCAGGAAAATGAGAAACTCCGGAGTTATTGCATTGGATTATATCCAAACGTCTAAAAATCTGGCAGATCCTTTCACTAAGGGTCTATCACGTAATGTGACAGATAATGCATCAAGGGAGATGGGTATGAGACCCACAATATGAGTTGTTCACAGTGGTAACCTATTCTTTGTGATCGGAGATCCCGTGAATTAGATGTGGAAGACAAGCTGTTGGTCAACTGGGAGGAGAGTATCCTTATTTTTAAAATACCACTCCATGAAGATGCAATACTCTCCTAATCTGCATGGCAGGTTGATGTATATCTTAATGTGTTCTAAGTGGCTCTTTGAAGCAGAGATGTTGTCCTGCAGAACATCTTTTGAAGAACACACCTATATGAGTTTGATTGTCAAATGTCGCAATCTATGAGAGTAGGGTTCTCTCTAGTAAACTCATGAAAGGTCATGGAGTATGACGCATAAGCTCCACCCGCGGGGAAGACCCACGGTAGCCACGTATCGGTCAAGGCTTTATGTGAAGCTAGATTCGCAGAAAACTTGCAGTTCAAGGCCCAGTCCACTGTTCAAGTTGCTTACTAGTGTAGCATAGAGCTCTAGGTGGAAGTTCAACTTAACAGTCTCCACTGCAATACCGGTATATAAAACAGTGTTTTGGAACCAAAGGTAAATTTCTGTGTGCCTCTGGGATCTGGTGGGGGATTGCTGGAATTTAGTCTATATTGGGGCAGCCCAATAACTATTTCAGAAATTCCTAATAAATCCTAGAGGCCCACTTAGCCCATTTGTGCAAGGCAAGGGATACTACTAAAGTTTAGTCCCACATTGCTAGTTTAGAGGGAGTTGGACCTCCTTATAAGGGAGGCTCCTTCCCCACTTGTATGAGCATAAGAACAAGAGGGACATCCACGCGCGCTCCTCCTCCGCCGCCCGCCTCGCCACGCCACGCCTCGCCTTGCCTCGCCTCATCACGACGCGCCGCGGGTTGCGGGAATGAGCCGAGCCGATGTCTAAATTTTTGCCACGCACTACGGGTATGCGAAAGGTCACTCGGAAGCTGAAACATTTTGTCTGTGCCTGGACACTGAATTCGAACGGCTCGCCTCTTCGGCTGCTGTCTGTTCGTTTCGTCTCCCGTATTCCCTTCAGCTCCCGGCGCAACCTCTCGCCTCCTTCTCTTGCGCCTATAAAAGGGAGGTCGCTCCTCTCAGAGAGAGGCACCAGAACTACTTCTTCCTCTCGCCACCGGTTCCTGAGCACTGCGTTGCTGCTACGATCTTCTCCATCCCGGCTTGCGGCGTGCACCGCAGGTCGGGACAGTAGGCCTCCGAAACTGCACTCTTTGAGTCCTGTACGGGAGAAGGGTGATAAGGTTTTTGGGGAGCACTCTGCGCGACTACTGGCTGCTTCATCACGGACGATCCGGTCGCCGACGACTACTTCCCCGACGATGACTTCTTCCCCGAAGTCCACAACCTCCTCGACGACATGGCAGGCGAGGACACCGACCCCAAGTCCAGTGCTCCTGCTGCTGCTGTGCCGTACGTGTTCTTCTCCTTTCTGTTAGAAGTCCTACTACAGTTCTTGGCTCTAGTTTCTGTCCTACGTATGTTAGGTTCTATGTTGTATAAGCAACTTCATCTAGTGACTGTTCTAGATGTGTTTACCTCAAGTTCATATATGCAGACGATGTTTACCTTCTCTCTGTCAGATTGCATGACTTGCTTTATACTTGCTATTCTAGCCATGTTTTATCTACTATTTCTGTTAATAAAATCATTCGGTAAATTGCTCATATATCCAACAGTATTGATGTGCGCTTATTATTGCGTGTGCGTGTGTGTGTTTGTGAGAGAGAGAGAGAGTTATGTGGTTTTGAGACATCAAGAACAAAATGTAGCACAAAAAATCTCCGGACACTAGATTTTTGTAAACTTGAGGGACAAAAACATATTGTACTTTGTATGTGTAGTATTCCCTCCGTTATATAATGTAGTGCGTATAACTTTTTTTTAAAGCCAAACTTTGACGAAGTTTATAAAGAAAACTATTTATATCCACAATAATAAATATATAAAATGTTAAATTACATCTTATGAGAATCTAATGAGATATGTTTGACATTCTAGATGTAATTTTTTTCTTCCAAATTTGATCAAAGTTTGTGAGGTTTGATTTTCAAAAAACAATTATGCACTACATTATGAAAGGAAGAGAGTACTAGTATGTCTAGCAAAGACTAAAAGTATATTTATCAGCGCAGCCTTCCAGGCCTCCTTTCTCTTTGGTCCTCACCAGAAGATTTTAATGGGGGCTCTTCTTTCTCAGGTTTGGGAAGGTGCAACCGTATTAATTTTTTAATAGAAAAAACACCCCAAAGAGTGATTTGGATGATCCATGTATCATTCTGACACTATTATGAATAGGAGATATATTTGATGTATTCGTACGAGGAGAACGGGAGATGATCGGGACACGGCTGTATAATGGGAGTACCATATGTAGTACTATCATACATGCCAACTAGGCAATTTGATGAGCTGGCACAGAATTAAATAAAAAAAAGAGGTTTGAGTATCATAACATATCATATTAAATAATGTGCTACTTTGTGTCATGCATGACAATAAATAAAATCCTCTATGATACCAACATATGGTACTATGCATTACGGATATAGTATCATACACTAGTATCATTTTAAATAAAAGGCATTAGCCCGACTTTATAAATAAAGCCACCAGGCAGCATCCACAACCAATCGAAAGAGTAGCATCCAACACGAAATAGACAAACGAAAGGAGTTTTGATACAAGGCATCCAAGCCCAATAAGGCGCGCAGGCCATAGAACTCATGACACACCAAGGAAACCAGCCCGCTAATCTCCTGGTATTCTGTGCGCCAAAGAGGAAGCTGTA
>NW_025239747.1:0-3795 GCF_018294505.1 Triticum aestivum
CAACGCTATCCTCTAAGACGGAGATAGTATCCTCTAAAACCGAAATAGTTATTGAAGTCCTGATGCACCATAATTCTGGCGTATCGGATGAGAATTTACCAAAAGTATTATACAGATAGTTCAACAATAGTTTTACACAATAGCCGTGAGCTCACACCAAGCGACAACACACGACCTCATGTCACCTGCAGCTGCTGAACTCCACTCGCTACCTCATAGACCTAACCCTCCATTGTTCCGCATGCTCGCTCAGCTGCTTTTGCCGCCACCAGTGGCATTGAATTCATGACTAAGGTTTTTCTCAATTGCTCATGGCCTAGTTGTATTGCGCATGTTTTCATCTGTTTTTAACTTTTTACAGTGGAAGTGTCTCGATTTATTTATATATTGACTATAGTAGACATGAAGACTAGATGTGTGCTGGACTAGGTTGTGGACCGCGTTCCAAATATTTGTGGGCACCATATTCTGACACTGAATCTGCCCATGTTGTAATATAACAAGTTAAGCACCAATTTAAGTTATAGAATGGTGAAGGGGTCAATTGATTGTTTAATTTCGGGTTGATTCCTTCACCCAGATTTGTACAACTATTCTCTCTCTTAGTTCCTTGGTTTTGTGGAGAGTACTTATTGCTGTTCTTGTGTAAACATTATTTGATTTTCACATGAAAACTTCCTTACTCATAAAAATAGCAACAATGCCTACTGAAACAAGTGGGCTGGTTGAGATGTTCCATGATTCCCTTATAACGACTTCAAAGAGCGGTGTGTCGTGACCATGGCTGCGGTGCCTCGGTGCAGCGATCACCTCCTTAACCAGTCTGGCCGGCGGAGGGTAGGGGAAGTTGAGCTTTGCCTTTATGCCCTTCAGCTCCCTAGCCGCGAGGTCGTAGGCGCACGCGGTGACCTCGGGGGAAGAGTACGTCCCCAGCCACAACTGTGTCTTCGTCACCGGGTGCTTGATCATTGCCGTGAACTTGCCCTCCCCCGTCTTTCTCACTACAGTTAACTTGCTGTTCTCACCCGCCGCTGCGGCTGCCATGGCCTTCACGACAGTCGAACGGAGGCAGATGCCCTTTGAGGTAGATGCCGGATGTGTGCAAGATGATAGATTTTAATAGCGGGTTTGGCGCAGCTTACCTAGCCGGCATCATGCCGTGCGTCGCGTACGTACGTTTCAGCTTCACTGGAACCACGCCGCCTCACCAGAAATGGAGAGTGGTTATGAACACTGACAAAAAATACATATGATGGCGTGCACGTAAAGCTTGCATTGTTACTTTTCACTTTTGTTTTGGTTGTATATCTCCTACTCCCTCCGTCCCAGAATATAAGAACATTTTTGATACTAGTATTAAAACGTTCTTATATTATGGGTCGGAGGGAGTAGCTTATACTCGTATACACGTTGCTGGTCAGGCGTCTGCTTTCTCGCGCGTCCTCGCTTGGAACGGAACACGACAAAAGATATATACCATGGCGTGTACGCAAAGGGATTAAGTACACTAGTACAGCTTGCATTGCTGATTTTACTGCTTTCATCGCTTTGCCGTTTCTGTTCTCGCGCAGATGCATGCGTCTCCTCGGCCGAGCGCGCGCTCTCGTACCTAAAAGGCGCCGGCTATGGGCACGTTTCATGTCAGTCTAGCTTATCGTCTGATGCCCCGCATGAGGATGAGGTGATCAGACCTAGATTACGTGTGCTTAGCTGATGGGAACCACACTTTTCTGCTGCTTATACATATATCATGTGAAGTTTGTCTTTTCTTAAACGAGTGTTGTCTTTTCTTCCATTGCATTTCTTTCCAACGTCGCTAAGCATCATTGCTAGGTTAGGAATTTAACGGTTTAAGTAATTTTCAAAATAAATGAAATTATTTTTTCGGATAAAAAAACATCTCAAGTCAGATTGTCAGATTAATATTCGGTATTTGTATTTTTATCATTTCCGTAAATGTATCTCCAAAAAGTCTTATAGCATTCTAGAGTTTTTCAAGAAAAAAGGCTCTAGGGTATCTTGAACGCTATCCCATAAAACGGACATTAGTATCTGTCCACGGACAGTGATACAGGAGTTGGCCATTCAACCCTATCCATCAAACGTCCGGTCATACTTTAAACGGTATTTGAACAAACTAGATGATCCTTTAAACCGGTCTAAATTCATGACATTTTTTGCATATTTCATTTTAAAAAGTGTACATGACATTTTTTAACATAAAATGTTAATCTAGTCTAAATCTTCGCTAGGCGTGGAGGCGTCCTTGTTCCATGTCCCGTCTTCCCCATGTCCGGCATCTTTGCCGGGCCTGAGCTCCACGAAGTGAAGTTGTGGCTCACCGGCGATGAAGAGTAAGAAATGGGACACGGGCATGCCCACATGGGATACGGACCCCTTCTTCTCCCATGTCCTACTCTTCCTTGTCGAATTTCGTTGCTTGGATGTCGTCGGTCAATGTGAGGTCCAAGATGGACGTGGAATGGGCCAGACTCGTTGTCCTTGTGGCCCGACGGGAACCGCGGGTGACGCGGAGCTGCCGATGTAACCGTTCCCGTTCGCGATCGCCTAAGCCATCGTGCTCGCCTCCATTGTTACCGCGTTGCAGCCGGCACAAGCGCTGCACGTGCTCCCGTAAAGCCCTACCTGTTGTTCGATGAAGTTCGGCTTCTCCGAGGCCATGGCCGCCGTGGCCTCCCCGCTTGCGAAGTCCCCATAGATTTTGGCCCTCAGCCAGCCGGTAATGCGGGAGGTTGGAAAGGTTGTAGCCTTGCTCCTCCAGCGCCAGCCAAAACATCAACACTGGTGGTGTCGGCTGCTCCTCCGTCATGAAGATGTTGAAGTGTGGTTTCGCCATGGACTTGTGTGAGCGGGGGCGCCGGCTCATCGTCACGTCGTCGTCTCTCACCTCCGGTGAACCAGCCTCTATTCGTCACACATGACAGTGCTGCTAGTCAGCCGCAAGCTTGGGCAACTCATGCTTCTTCTCCGCCAAGAGGGTCTCCCACTTTGCTCTAGAGCTTGTCATGGCAAAGGTGGTGCACAGAGGAACGGAAATGGACATGGTGTGGTGCGGATCATGTTGTGTGCGGCCACGTATAAATAAAGGGCATCGACCAAGCCAAACATCAAGTTGTTTCAGTGCAGACACTGGACTGGGTTTCTCGGCTATCACGTCTGTTTAATGTCGACACATAGATAGATGAACAGCCGACATCAATGCAGTAGATAGTCATCTCGTCACCCCATCCGGTCACGTCTCTCCGGCATTGAACAGGCGTGGAGACCATGACGTGACGGGGGTGGCGCACTCAGCCAACACTCCCATTCAATGATGGCTCAAGTGACCGGTCGCGTCCCCTCTAGGCTGGCCTGAATGTAGCGTGGAGAGTGGAGATGCAGTTGCGCCGGAGATGGCGCGTGCTCGAGAGAATATTTTGATTGGACCGGGGTGCCGAACTAGTACGTTGTGGGGGTTTGTAAGCCTGCTCACCTCCCCCTGGTTTGCATCCAGTTGGTGGGATTTCGGACAAGCCAATGCATCCGCACATCAATGGGTACATCGTGGATGGCTTGCTGCTCCAAGACACCTCGATGCCCTTAGTATTTACAGATAGCCGGCACACTAGCCAATACTTGTATGCACGTATTGCATTCTTCAATTCATATTTTCACTCTTTAATCCACACCATAACGATCAATATATACTGTCAGTTTGAGTTAGTATTCTGTACCACATCAATAAGATGGCATGCTAATGACATGAGTTTTTCTAAGATGCATGACTTCGATAAG
>NW_025239748.1:0-3795 GCF_018294505.1 Triticum aestivum
AAATTTGAAATGGGGATTGTTGAAACCCTAGCACCAAATGAAATTTAACTAGGTTCAATAAATATATTTTCAATAACCCAGAATGCCCTTTGGAAATGTTCATAATTTCTGTTAAAGGTGAAAACCTCTTCCAAAAATGATGAACATATTTATAGGCTATTCCTGGATTTTTGAATTAAATTATATAGTATTTGCATTTGGGCATTTAATTGCTAATAATATTTTAAATGCTCAAATAATCACAAACTGAAATGTTTACTGTTGGAAATATTCCAAACAGTGGCCATAGTCAGTTGCATGATTTTTGGAAATGCTCTGGCATTTTTAATAAATCCAAACACAATTACAGAAAATAGGAAATAGTAATAAAAAAGGGAGAGAGAAAGGTTTACCTGACCTTACCTGGCAGCCCGCTGGCCGGCCCAGCACTGTGCTGGCCCGTGCCAGCCACCTGCTTCCTCCCGCCAGAGCAGGCAGGCAGCTGCCTGTCGGCCGCGCGCGCCGCCGTGCGCCACCTCCTGCCTGGTTGCCTGCCTCCTCGATGCGCCTGGAGACGCCACGACACCCCTGGCCTCTCTCTCACTCTCCCTGGAACCCCTCGCGCTCTCCCTCGCTCCTCCCCCTCCTCTGCTCTCTCTCCCTCACGCGCCCGAGCAGAGCCCATCGCCGCCGACGCCGTTTACCGGGGCCACAGCCACCCCCTCGCTCCCACTATGCATCCCTGAGCTCCGCCCTGACCCCGTGGAGCTACACACGCGACGCACGCGACCAGAGGAGGCCGCAGTCGACCGGAGCGTCGTCGTCCTCATCTCCGGTGCCCGGAGATCGCCGTCGTCAATTCGCCGTTGCAGAGGCCTCCCCGAGCCCACCGAGCTTCTCTCCCGACCCCTCGTGAGCCCCTGTCCATTTCCCCTCTCTCCCCGTGCCCGTCTGTGCCTTCTAACCACCCCGACTGTCGGAGCCGACAGTTCCTCGCCGCCGGCGATGACGCAGTCGGTGCTAGAGCCACCGTAGCTAACTCCCGAGCACGGCAACGTGCTCAGCACCCTTCCAGGAGCCGAGCGCGCCCACCCGTGCGACCTGCCGTGCCCCTAGCGCCAACCCGCACCAACCCCGAGCTCCGGCCGCCGCCGCGAGCTCGATTCCGGCAAGCCCGTTCGACCTCAGCCCCTCCCGCTTGCCTAGATGGATGCGGCTGAGCGCCAGCTACGCGTAGATGATCGCTGCCGCTGTTTTGGTCGCCGGAGGAGGATTTCCGACCCCCTCCGCCGTCTCTGGCTCCGCCGGCGACGAGCCGCGGGTCAACTCCGGCGAGTTGACCCGGGGTTTGACCCCCTGACGTGTGGGCCCAGGCGCCTGCTTGATTAGTGTTAGATTAGTTAGCATTAATTAACTCAGCTAATTAGATAGGCCACTGACATGCGGGCCCTGCCCGGCTAACTAAGTTAGTTAGGGCTAACTAACTTGGTTAGTTGACTGGGTCACTGACCAGTGGACCCCACTGGTCAGGTTTGACCTGGGCTGGCGCCTTTGACCTGATGACGTCACCCCGACGTCATGCTGACGCAGTAACTTATTTTCTGGATTTATTTTTATATAAGAAATTCCAGAAAATAGCTAAAACTTCAATAAATCATAGAAAATTAACCGTAACTCCAAATTAAATAATTTATATATGAAAAATTATCAGAAAAATTCAAGGAATCCATCTGTACAATTTTCATGCATGATAGAACAACTTATAGCTGTTGTTTAGCTCAAATCAATTAAATGGCATTTGAATAATCACATATGGAGTTTAAATTTGAATCTTGTATTCAAACCAACTTCATTTAATCTGTTGCTAGTTGCATTAGCTCAAAACACATTCATTTTGCCATGTCATGATCATGCATCATATTGTGCATTGCATTGATTGTGTTCCCTTCTATGTTGCCGATAATTGTCCCCTCTCGATAGACGTGATACCGATGATGTGATCGTTGACACTGATGAAGACTCAATGTTATCTTCAGAAGTGCCAGGCAAGCAAAACCCCCTTGTTCATTCCGATAAAATCCCACTCTCTCGCCCCTGCTCTCTTTTACTGCATTAGGACAACAACGACATATTTGTTACCTGCTGCGGTAGCTGAACCCCTTTATCCTTTGCATGACCTGTCATTGCCACAGTAAATAGATGAAACCCACTAGCATGAGTAGGAGTTGTTTGAGCCCTGATGTGCCTACTCATTCATGCTTGATTGTCATGCCTGCTACTGCTTAGAGTTGAGTCAGGTCTGATTCATCGGGGATGAATCAGAGGCGTGTGAACATGTCCTGCTGTGTGTGAGCTAAGTGTGTGAACACGATTTGGTAAAGGTAGCGGTGAGAGGCCATGTAGGAGTACATGGTGGGTTGTCTCATTGCAGCCGTCCTCAGGAACTGAGTTCTGTGTTTGTGATCCATGACCAGCTACTACCACACATTGGAATGCTTAAGTGCCCCTCTCGACTTATTAATCAACATGATCTCTGTCCAGGAGTTGCAACTAGTTTCTGGTGTTTGTAGGTAGTGTTAGTAGTCTACCAAGTGGCACCTGGTACAGGTGGGCTTGGGACAGACTAGGCAAAGTGGCACGGTGTACCAAGTGGCACCCGGATGGTGGGCTTGGGAACCCTGCTCACATCGTTTGGGGCCGTAAGCGACACCCCGGCCGGATCTCCTTGCGGATATAACCCGAATAGGCGATAAACCTGGACTAGGGACTTGTTCGGTTAGTTAGGTCGTGGCCGACTCCCTCGCCCGGCTTCCGCTTGAAGGTTGCCGAGGTACATGACGTGTACAGGGCGGTAAGTGGCGGGAGCGTGTGTGAAGAAGTACACCCCTGCAGGGTTAACATCATCTATTCGAATAGCCGGATTCCTCGGATATGGAAACTTGGACCCCTTGCATAGTTCATAGACAAGTGTAAGTGGATACTCTAAAATACGCAAGATAAGCGTGAGTGCTATGGATGGCATTCTCGTAGGGAGACGGGAGCGGATCCATAGTGGTGTATTGGTTGGTGAATATGTGGACTCGTGTGCGCCACTTCAAAAGAGTTACTTGCAGTCGTAGTCCAGGATAGCCACCGAGTCAAAGCTGGCTTGCTGTAGTTAAACTCCACCATCCCCTTTGTTGATAATGATGCATATGTAGTTAGTTCTGATGTAAGTCTTGCTGGGTACATTTGTACTCACGTTTGCCTATTTTATGTTTTGCAGAGAGACTTCGGTCTCACTAGTAGTTTCGCGTGGACTTCGACGTTTAGCTTGTTACCTCAGCTACGATCTTGTGCCCCGACAGGATCTGGTAGATAGTCAGGCTTCTCAGCCTTTTTCATTTCTAGATGTCTGTACTCAGACATGATAGCTTCCGCTTGTGCTTTGACTTGTATGCTCTGAATGTTGGGTCATGAGACCCCTGTTTGTAATATCTCGCTCCTCGGAGCCTAATGAATAAACTACTTGAGTCGTAGAGTCATTTTGTGATACCATGTTGTATTGCACATATCGAGCATATTGTGTGTATGTTATTGAAATGCTTGGTATGTGTGGGATCTGACTATCTAGTTGTTTATCCTTAGTAGCCTCTCTTACCGGGAAATGTCTCCTAGTGTTTCCACCGAGCCATGGTAGCTTGCTACTGCTCCGGAACACTTAGGCTGGCCGGCATGTGTCCTTCTTCGTTCCTGTGTCTGTCCCTTCGGGGAAATGTCACGCGATGAATACCGGAGTCCTGTTAGCCCGCTACAGCCCGGTTCACCGGAGTCCTG
>NW_025239749.1:0-610 GCF_018294505.1 Triticum aestivum
GGGCCCGGTGCGACGCTCCGGTGGCATTGCTACCCCCCCCCAGGGCCCCTGTCCTCCCTAACCCTAGAGCGGTTGACCACGAGATCTTGCCCTTTGACTTTCCACGAACAGGCTTTGAACAGTGGACCTCTCCACCCGGTTGTGTTAGGTCAGCTCAGAGGGACACCTGGGAGCAACATCCGGGCCAAACCGACAGCTACTTCCCCTCCGTGTAGACCCGATGCGTCCGTTTCCCCCCTCCAGGTGCCGGCGGCGGCGCCGTCCGTGAGGGGGGGGCACACCCGGACATGCGTGCCGGGCTTTTGCAACCACCACAACACTTCCAAACACATGAGAGGCTGCCTACGCAAGATTTGGCGGCATGCTAGCCCCCGGAGGCCGCCGGCCACAGCCGTACACGCGCGAAGGGCAATCCGCGTAGAGGGGATTTTTCGGATACTTCTCCATCACCAAAAATTATGAAAAAAATATTATCGTTCCTATAGCACATGTGCACACGTCGTGCAAAAAAACTCATGATTTTATCGCGCTCCGAGTATTTAATAATATTCACGCCGCATCGTTACCGCAGAATGGCTACTACCGTGTCATCGCCGTCCGTTAGGGGGGG
>NW_025239749.1:2767-3795 GCF_018294505.1 Triticum aestivum
CCGTCCGTGAGGGGGGCCAAACCCCGAAGACGCGTGCCGCCTCTTCGGACATGCCACCACACCACCCCGCATGTATGAGGGCCCGGTGCGACGCTCTGCTGGCATTGCTACCCCCCCCAGGGCCCCTGTCCTCCCTAACCCTAGAGCGGTTGACCACGAGATCTTGCCCTTTGAATTTCCACGAACAGGCTTTGAACATTGGACCTCTCCACCCGGTTGTGTTAGGTCAGCTCAGAGGGACACCTGGGAGCAACATCCGGGCCAAACCGACAGCTACATCCCCTCCGTGTAGACCCGATGCGTCCGTTTCCCCCCTCCAGGTGCCGGCGGCTGCGCCGTCCGTGAGGGGGGCACACCCGGACACGCGTGCCGCGCGTTTGCAACCACCACAACACTTCCAAACACATGAGAGGCTGCCTACGCAAGATTTGGCGGCATGCTAGCCCCCGAAGGCCGCCGGCCATAGCCGTAGACGCGCGAAGGGCAATCCGCATAGAGGGGATTTTTCGGATACTTCTCCATCACCAAAAATTATGAAAAAAATATTATCGTTCCTATAGCACATGTGCACACGTCGTGCCAAAAAAACTCATGATTTTATCGCGCTCCGAGTATTTAATAATATTCACGCCGCATCGTTACCGCAGAATGGCTACTACTGTGTCATCGCCGTCCGTTAGGGGGGGCCACGCCCCGGAGACGCGTGCCGCCTCTTCGGACATGCCACCACACCACCCCGCATGTATGAGGGCCCGGTGCGATGCTCCGGTGGCATTGCTACCCCCCAGGGCCCCCGACCCGCCTAACCCTGTAGCGTTTGACCACGGGATCTAGCCCTTTGACTTTGCACGGACGGGATTTGACCAGTGGACCTCTCCACCCGGTTGTGTTAGGTCAGCCCATAGGAACACTTTGGAGCAACATCCGGGCCAGACCCACAGCAAGATCCCCTCCGTGTAGACCCGACGCGTCCGTTTCCCCCCTCCAGGTGCCGGCGGTGGCGCCGTCCGTGAGGGGGGCCAAACCCC
>NW_025239750.1:0-3794 GCF_018294505.1 Triticum aestivum
TGTTTGATGCATCGGTCATCACAAACGTTTTGGACATTTTTGACGGTTCTCTGACACCACCGTTTGTGATTATTGCATCACACATAGTTTCTCAAAGGGTCTCTGATCGTAGTGTCGCGTTAGCACCATCCTGCAGTAGTGACTCCTCGTCATGTCCGTGATCTCATCCGGGACTCCGAACAACATTCGATCACCAAATCACATAACTCATATGATACAAATCGTCATCGAACGTTAAGCGTGCGGACCCTATGGGTTCGAGAACTATGTAGACATGACCGAGACTGCTCTCCGGTCAATAACCAATAGCGGAACCTAGATGCTCATATTGGATCCGACATATTCTACAAAGGTCTTTATCTGTCGAACCGTTATGACAACATACGTTATTCCCTTTGTCATCGGTATGCTACTTGCCCGAGATTCGATCGTCGGTATCTTCATACATAGTTCAGTCTAGTTACCGACAAGTCTCTTTACTCGTTCTATAGTACATCATCCCGCAACTAGCTCATTAGTCACATTGCTTGCAAGGCTTATTATGATGTGCATTACTAAGAGGGCCCAGAGATACCTCTTTGATACTCGGAGTGAAAAATCCTAATCTCGATGTATGCCAACCCAACAAACACCTTCGGAGATACCTGTAGAGCATCTTTATAATCACCCAGTTACGCTGTGACATTTAATAGCACACAAGGTATTCCTCTGGTATCCGGGAGTTGCATAATATCATAGCCAAAGGAATATGTATAAGTCATGAAGAAAGCAATATCAATAAAACTTAATGATCATTATGCTAAGCTAACAGATGGGTCTTGTCCATCACATCATTCTCCTAATGATGTGATCTCGTTCATCAAATGACAACACATGTCTATGGTTAGGAAACTTAACCATCTTTGATTAACGAGCTAGTCTAGTAGAGGCTTACTAGGGACATTGTGTTTTGTCTATGTATCCACACATGTATCAAGTTTCCGATTAATACAATTCTAGCATGAATAATAGAAATTTATCATGATATAAGGAAATATAAATAACAACTTTATTATTGCCTCTAGGGCATATTTCCTTCAGTCTCCCACTTGCACTAGAGTCAATAATCTAGTTTACAGTGTAATGATTCTAACACCCATTGAGTCTTGGTGCGGATCATGTGTTGCTCGTGGAAGAGGCTTAGTCAACGGGCCTGCCACATTTAGATCCGTATGTATTTTGCAAATCTCTATGTCTCCCTCCTTGACTTGATCACAGATGGAGTTAAAGTATCTCTTGATGTGTTTGGTTCTTTTGTGAAATATGGATTCCTTCGCCAAGACAATTGCTCCAGTATTGTCACAAAAGATTTTCATTGGACCCGATGAACTAGGTATTACACCTAGATCAGATATGAACTCCTTCAGCCAGACTCCTTCATTCGCTGCTTCTGAAGCAGCTATGTACTCCGCTTCACACGTAGATCCCACCACGACGCTTTGCTTGGAACCGCACCAACTGACAACTCCACCATTCAATATAAATACGTATCCGGTTTGTGACTTAGAGTCATCTGGATCAGTGGCAAAGCTAGCATCGACGTAACCATTTACGACGAGCTCTTTGTCACCTCCATAAACGAGAAACATATCCTTAGTCCTTTTCAGGTACTTCAAGATGTTCTTGACGGCACAAGAAACATATCCTTAGTCCTTTTCAGGTACTTCATGATGTTCTTGACCGCTTTCCAGTGATCCACTCTTGGATTACTTTGGTACCTCCCTGCTAGAGTTATAGCAAGGCACACACACCAGGTCTGGTACACAACATAGCATACATGATAGAACCTACGGCTGAGGCATAGGGAATGACTTTCATTTTCTCTCTATCTTTTGCAGTGGTCGGGCATTGAGTATGACTCAACTTCACACCTTGTAATACAGGCAAGAACCCTTTCTTGCCTGATCCATTTTGAATTTCTTCAAAACTTTATCAAGGTATGTGATACGTATCCAACGTATCTACTTTTCCTAACGCTTTTTCTCTTGTTTTGGACTCTAATTTGCATGATTTGAATGAAACTAACCCCGGACTGACGCTGTTTTTAGCAGAACTACCATGGTGTTGTTTTGTGCATAAATAAAAGTTCTCGGAATGGAATGAAACTTTGCGAGGATTTTTTATATGAAGTAAGAGAATTTCTCGAGCTAGGAGGTACCTGAGGGGGGCACCTGGGTGGGCACAACACACCAGGGCGTGCCTGCCCCTCCAAGCGCGCCCAAGTGGGTGCTGCCCACCTGGTGGCCCCGCTGACCCTGAAACTGACGCTATAAAATCCCATTATTCTAGAAAAAAAATTCGGGAGAAAGAATTATCACGTTTCACGAGATGGAGCAACCGCCGTCTCCTGTCCGTCACCGGATTGTTTGTGGCTCCAGAGAGGGGGATCTTCGATCTTCATCATCACCAACACATCTCCATTATCAATTCCATGATGCTCCCCATTGGGAGTGAGTAATTCCTTCGTAGGCTCGCTGGTCGGTGAGGAGTTGGATGGGATTCATCATGTAATCGAGTTAGTTTTATTAGGGCCTGATCCCTAGTATCCACTATGTTCTAAGATTGATGTTGCTATGACTTTGCCATGCTTAATGCTTGTCACTTTGGGCCCGGGTGCCATGATTTCAGATCTGAACCGTTTATGTTATCAC
This sequence comes from Triticum aestivum, assembly GCF_018294505.1. Classification (NCBI taxonomy): domain Eukaryota; kingdom Viridiplantae; phylum Streptophyta; class Magnoliopsida; order Poales; family Poaceae; genus Triticum; species Triticum aestivum. The sequence continues at coordinate 2,691 of NW_025239750.1, forward strand.
CATTATATCCATGTTCTAGATCCATCTTGCAAGTTATAGTCACCTACTACGTGTTATGATCCGGCAACCCCGGAGTGACAATAGTTGGGACCACTCTCGGTGATGACCGTATTTTGAGGAGTTCATGTATGTGTTAATGCTTTGTTCCGGTTCTCTATTAAAAGGAGGCCTTAATATCCCTTAGTTTCCAATAGGACCCCGCTGCCACGAGAGGGTAGGACAAAAGATGTCATGCAAGTTCTTTCCATAAGCTTGTATGACTATTTACGGAATACATGCCTACATTATATTTATGAACTGTAGCTAGTGCCATATCGCCCTAGGTTATAACTTTCTCATGATGAATATCATCCAACGAGTCACCGATCCAATGCCTATGAATTTATCTTATATTGTTCTTGCTAAGTTACTACTATTGCTACTGCTATCATTACTGCTACAATATCACTGCTATAACTGTTACCGTTACTATTGCTAGTGTTGCTACCATCAAAACTATCATATTACTATGCTACTAATCACCTTGTTGCCAATAATTAATCTCCAGTTGTGGTTGAATTGACAACTCAGCTGCTAATACCTTCAAATATTTTTTGGCTCCCCTTGCATCGAATCTATAAATTTGGGTTGAATACTCTACCCTTGAAAACTGTTGCGATCCCCTATACTTGACCAAGGTTTATCTAGACAGAGCAGCAATGAAGGACCATTAGTTTCTTGATGCTGATTACCCTAATATTGACTTGCCTTATAATTTAGTTTTCAGTGAGAAAACATGTGATATCATTCCCTTGCCTGCACCTGCTTTGTTTGATTATGTTGCCAGGAATGGATACAAGTTATGCCTGAGGTTGTCGCTTATCGGAGCAACCTGGCAGCGGCACAGGCAGAGCCTCAATAGTGGGACCCTATGGTGCCTGCTCCCCAGCACTTCAACATCGTACCTCATGACTTTTACGACTGGTGATTACCAAGTTAGGCCAAAAGCCTAAGCTTGGGGGAGTATGTATTCCCATCGACATTACATTCATGTTCACACATTTCATTCTAGTTGTCGGTATCCATACTTTTTCATTGTATCATCCATGCTTGAAATATTTTTGT
>NW_025239751.1:0-3794 GCF_018294505.1 Triticum aestivum
GATGTTTTACCCAGGTTCGGGCCCTCTTGATGGAGGTAAAACCCTACGTCCTGCTTGATTAATATTGATAATATGGGTAGTACAAGAGTAGATCTACCACGAGATCAGAGAGGCTAAACCCTAGAAGCTAGCCTATGGTATGATTGTATGTTATGGTTGTTGTTCTACGGACTAAAAATCTTCGGTTTATATAGACACCGGAGAGGGTTAGGGTTACACAAGGTCGGTTACAAAGGAGGAGATATCCATATCCGTATTGCCCAGCTTGCCTTCCACGCCAAGTAGAGTCCCACCCGGACACGAGACGAAGTCTTCAATCTTGTATCTTCATAGTCTAACAGTCTGGCCAATGGAGATAGTCCGGCTGTCCGGAGACCCCCTAATCCAGGATTCCCTTAGTAGCCCCTGAACCAGGCTTCAATGACGATGAGTCCGGCACACAGTATTGTCTTAGGCATTGCAAGGCGGGTTCCTTCTCTGAATACATCACAGAATAATTTGAATACGAGGATAGTGTCCGACCCTGCAAAACAAGTTCCACATTCCACCATAGAGAGAATAATATTTTCGCAGATCTAATTCGCTGGCTTGTTTCGGCAGCACGACGTTACATCATGGCCCGGTTATTATTCGAACAGTTTTTTTTCAACCAGCTCCACACATAATGCGAGGCGGTTTCTTGACACGTCTCGTCGAAGCAGAGATCGTGTCCCCTTATTACGGGATTCTCATCAATACGGGCGTGGGTAACCCAACCATGTCTAGGACTCCTAGATTATAGGCAAGTCCTAAACGGCTACGGAGAGGACGCTTGATATTCACCCTCTTTATAAAGGGACAAGGTTTTCACTTTTTCCCTCTCGTGCTTAATCGAACCCTTCCCTCGCCTCGAGTTCTAACACCCAAAGCCCGGTTAGGTGCTCTGGATCTTCAATCATGTCCGGATCCAACCTTCAAGGCCAATGGATGCCCTCCTCTGTTACGGAAGAGGACATTAAGAAGTTGAGGGAGGCCAGATACCTGACCGCCGAGGTTTCGCATCGGCTGCCTGATCGAGGGCAGATCGTCCCTACTCCCGAACCCAACGAGAACGTCATGTTCATCTCCCACTTCCTCCAAGGTCTAGGCCTCACTCTGGATCCCTTCATCAGGGGTTTGATGTTCTATTACGGGCTAGATTTCCATGATCTAGCTCCAGACTCCTTTCTCCACATCTCGACATTTATCGTCGTGTGTGAGGCCTTCCTCCGCATTACCCCTCACTTCGGCTTGTGGCTCAAGACCTTTGAAGTGAAGCCGAAGGTGATCGAGGGGTGACATGCAGCGTGCGGAGGTGCATCAATAGGCAAGATGGCAGGAGCTCCATGGCCAAATGGTTCCTTTCCAGAGGTGTCCGAATTATGGCAGCGGGAGTGGTTTTACGTCACAGCTCCCAGAAGTGCCAAGTGGGCGGCTGCCCCCCACTTTCCGCTCGGGCCCCCCACCACAACTGATGTCATGGATTAGCAGAGGTCTGAGTTGGGGTCCAGCCAAGGACGTGCCTATACTGCAAAGCCGCATCCGAGATCTCTTCAAGGGAGATTTTAATTTGGTTGCGGTAATACAAGTTATGCTGGTTCGTCAAGTCCAGCCTTGCAAACGTCGGCCCCTTCGCTTGTGGGAGTTCAACCCAGAAGGACCGCGTGCCATTCAAAGTTTCCTCGGCCTGACGCACAAGGAGATGTACAAGTTATTCTTCGGACCTCAAATAGAGTGTCCGGATACTACCGAGGACGTGGGCCTGAGTAGTAACCGCGCCGCTGAACAAGTAAGAAATCCTCTTAGCCGAACACACTGTCTTTTATTCATCACGAAGTTATTTCTGAGAGTTCGTTCTTTGACCAGGACTGGCTAACAAAGGCAAAGATGATTCGGTGTTTGGCCCCCCTCCCTGAGGGTTTGGAAAATCCGGTGTTGGAAAAGATGCTCGAGCTCGCACCTTGCCCGGAACCTTCGAAGGAAGATACAGGGGGGATAATACGGGCGGACGTGGGCCCCCATCACTACCAGTTCCAACTGAGGGAATGAGCGCCTCCATGAAGGAGGGTGACCGGGGGAGGAAAAGGACTGCTTCCGAAGATTCGGAAACTGAGGCCTCCAAACGGGAGAAGAAGTCTCCCACAGAGGGTCCTGCCTCGGGGGGTGCTTTTGCCGAACAAAGTCCGCGGGGGGATCAGCCTTCCAACAAGTCATAAGTGATCCAAAAATTGCTTTAATAGTGAAGGTATACTATCTTCTTCCCGAGAAAATAACCACCGCATATATCTTGCAGTTTGAGCCTTAGCCCTTCTCAGCTGGGCTCGTCTTCGGGGGATCTTCTTCCAGAGATGATGGAGAGCGAAACGCCTCCCCCGGACTCCTCCGCTCAAGAAGCGGGCGACCCCGAAGTGTCGTCACGGAGGGCCTCTCCGGATCCGGTGAGGCCAGAAGATAATCCCATAGACCCCCGAAGTCCCTAGCGTCCGGCTCCCGAAGAGAACAGACAAAAGAGTCCGACACCATCGGGTATGCGGTCAGACGTTCTGAGGGAGCTATTGAGGCGAGCGGCCATCTCAGAAGAACACCGTACACTAATGGGTATGGTGATGGAAAGAATTTCATCCGTCGAAAGTGGATTGCATGAAGCTTTTATGAGTCTACTGACAGGCTTTGAGGTACGTGATAGTACCGCACATGTTAGGTGTGCCCTGTGTAGATAGTAGCCCCTGAGACTCTGTTTGTCATTGAGAACGGCGGCGAATAGAGGATCATAGTCCCAGGTAATAACCGGACTGCCTTTATGTGCAGGCGGTGGAAGCTCCGGTGGCTAGCCGGACTAGTGAGTTTGCCAAATTAAAACGGCAAATGGATGCGGCAGACGCCAACATCGATCTTGTTAACAAGAGGCTTGACGAGGCACAGGGTAAGTGTTATTACCTGGTGAACACCACATAGTAAGAGCAGCATGATGCCAGTATCTTTAATATGTCGTGAATGCAGATGGAGCTGCCACCGTGGAAACCTTGCGGGCAGAACTTGCCCGAGCCAAGGAACAAGCGAGGATTAGCAATGCGGCTGCTTTGAAGGCGACCGAAGAGTTGAAAGCCGAGAAGGCCGCACATTGCGAGAGCCAAGAGAAAGTGGCCAAGATGGCCGTAGAATTAAAAGACACTGCCGACCTTTGCCAGGTCCTTGAAAAAGAAAACCGGGCGAAGGCAATGGACCTTGAGAAGGTCACGATGGCGGACAAAGACACCCGCTCTGCTATGAGAGCGAAGAAGGAGGAGCTGCGGGAAGCCAGGGATATTGCGGCTGGGAAGCCCTTCATGCTGCGGAGGAAGTTCTGAGATCCACGGTATGCCCCTCTGGATCAGCTGTGGAGTTCGGCAGATGCGTATATGGACTTGGCGGCGAGCGGTGCCGATGCGGCCAAGTACTTCCAGGGTCAAATAGATCATGAAGTGGACAAGCTGTTCTGGTCGCAATTCAACGTTCCAGAGCGTCTACTTTCATTGATTGACCAGCTAGCTGAATGGGCCAAACTAAATAGGTTGTCCGGACTCGCCATGAGGTCTGTTGTGGATCAGTTATGGCCGGAAGTGTTGGAAATATGTCCTAGAGGCAATAATAAAATCATTATTATTATATTTCCTTGTTCATGATAATTGTCTTTGTTCATGCTATAATTGTGTTATCCGGACATCGTAATACATGTGTGAATAATAGACACCAACATGTCCCTAGTAAGCCTCTAGTTGACTAGCTCGTTGATCAAC
>NW_025239752.1:0-3794 GCF_018294505.1 Triticum aestivum
CGTCGTCGGGCTGGGGGACACTGGGGATGGAAATCAGAAAATTTCCTAAGTGCTGCTTATATAGCAAAGGCTTTGGTCCCGGTTCAACGCACAAACCGGAACCAATACCCACCCTTTAGTCCTGGTTGGTGGCACCAACCGGGACCAAAGGCCTCTTTTCACCAGCGCAAAGGGCGGGAAGCAGAGGTCTTTGGTCCCGGTTGGTGGCACCAACCGGGACCAAAGGGGAGCATTGGTTCCGGTTGGAGCCACCAACCGGGACTAATGTGCTGGCGCGGTGCGGCGGGAAGTTTAGTTCCACCTCGCTAGCTGAGAGAGCTCAGCACCTGTTTATAAGCTGCGTTGCAGCTCAGGTGCTGAGCTCCTCTCTAATATGCAGGCATTACATGCCTACCTTTGTCACTGCCATGTTGGGCCTATTGGGCCTGCGGGCCTGCATCCTGGCCCATGTGCAGATGGGTTTCTAGTCGTATGCAGGCCGTGTGGCCCATTAGGCGGCATTTTTTATTTTTTCCAGTATTTTTTTGTTTTTTGAATTATTTATTTTATTTTGATTTTTTCTTTATTTTTTTATTCTTTTTGCTTTTAGCTCAGAATAATTTTAAACTTTCTGTTACTCCATTAGTTTCCAAATTTGAATAGTTTAAATTTCATCCGGAAACTCGTCTGTTACAAAGGGATTTCATTTTTTAAAACTTATTTGAACTCCTGACTTTTTGTGTGTTAAAAATGCACCATTCAAAGCCACATCATCATTTTTCAATCCTTTCTGACTTCATTTGTTATTTTTCATGCATTTACTAATTATTTTGAGCTATAAGACCCTAAAATTGAAAAGCATTTCAAATGAACTCTGAAAAGGTTGAAAGTTGGCATGATATCATCATTTCATCCACATAGCATGTGCAAGAAAGTTGAGAGGGTTACGGCAAAAACTGGATGCACTTCGTGTACAAAACGGACGATCTCTTTCAAAGTATTAGGATTTCATCCAGAAACTCGTCTGTTACAAAGGGATTACATTTTTTAAAACTTATTTGAACTCCTCACTTTTTGTGTGTTCAAAATGCACCATTAAAAGCCACATCATCATTTTTCAATCCTTTCTGACTTCATTTGTTATTTTTCATGCATTTACTAATTATTTTGAGCTATAAGACCCTAAAATTGAAAAGCATTTCAAATGAACTCTGAAAAGGTTTTGTTTCTACTTACAACAAAAAACTTATTTATTTTATTTCTAATTACTTATGTATTTTACTTTAATTATTTTATTTTTATTTATTTTACTGCTGCTATTTTTATTTATTTTACTGCTGCTATTTTTACTTAATTTATTAAGGTTTATTTATTGTAGTTACTATAGTTTATTTTATTAAGGTTTATTTAGTTTTATTTATTTTATTAAGGTTTATTTATTTTATAAATATAAAAAAATGAACATAGATGCACTTATAGAGAAAATTCAACCTAAATTCATAATAAATTTCTATGAAATTTACTATGAATTTAAGTCAAATTTCCTATATAAGGGCATCTATTTTCACTTTAAGAGAAGCTCAACAAGGCATAGAGGGACGGGCTTATAAACTGGTGTGAGCGCCCTTCGGTTGGCGAGGTGGGACAAAACACTAGCCGCAACTAGGACCAGCGCTTTAGTCCCGGTTTGTGGTATGAACCGGGACTAAAGGGTGGTGGGCCAGGAGCGTGGCCCATTGGTCCCGGTTTGTACCACCAACCGGGACCAAAGGGTCCATACGAACCGGGACCAATGCCCACGAGGCCCCGGCCGCCCCCCTGGGCTCACAAACCGGGACCAATGCTCACATTAGTCCCGGTTCAGTCACGAACCGGGGCTAATGTGAAAACTGCCCTGTGACCTAAGCCCTGTTTTCTACTAGTGTAGCCCTTTCCGTCCATGATTTCATGGGTCGCTGCTTCGTTCTTAATTTTCCGGCATAAACCCTTGGAAATGCAGGAAATGCACGAAATATGACTGGCGGCCCCCGGAAAAGGCTAGGTCATGGCACGTGTCTTTCAATGGACTTGTATGAGCGCAGAGAAAGTTTTGAGACCATCGGATGAACGGGACCCAAACCCCCCTTCACAAACCTGATGCATCCCCGCTACACAGCTAGATCACTTGTGGGAGAAGGTCCCGTTTCCACACAACCTTCGTTAAAGGGTACGAACCACCACCTGCCCTGATCGATAGAATTGTTTCAGAGCGACGCCTAGGGTTTGGTGGTTTAAGTACCGCATACTTCGCCGACTACCATTCATCGGGGTCTCGGCACAGGTTGCCCACCATCATGGGTCAGCTACAAACGGCCATGCCACGTGGCTCTTATTTGTCAGGTGCCTCTGACTAGTTTCTCGGCGTATTGGGCATAAGCTGGGTAGCTTTGACTAGGTTCTCAGCAAAGGGTTCCCACCGTCACGGGCCGTCAGCTGTAGACAGCCATGCCACATGGCTCATATTTGCCGGGTGCATTTGAATAGGTTCTCGGCACACTACGCATAAGCTGAGTTCTTTCATGTCTGCCGAGTGCATTTTGCATGGGGCTCGATAGTGCCTCCCATGTGTCGTGTCCTGTTGTTCATCGAGAGGCAAACTCGAAGTACGCACCTTTTGTTGTGATCCCGTGTTCTGGTATTCGGCAAACAAAAAAAAGAACTCGGCGATTTTTCTAGTAGTGTCTTCTTGGTGTTTTCTTCTGTGGGCTGGCGATTTGCTTCACAGATCATGGCCGCCGACATCTCTACACTGGTAGAAAATAGGCCTTTAGTCCCGGTTCGCAAAGGCCATTAATCCCGGCTGTGCAACCGGGACTAAATATGCGCGACTAAAGGGCCCCCCCCTTTAGTTGCGCCTCTTACGAACCGCGACTAAAGGCCCGTCCACGTGGGCGCCAGGAGTCCATCGGGGCGGAGGACCTTTAGTCCCGGTTCTCGTGGCTAACCGGGACTAAAGGCCTCCTCCGCAGGTTTAGGGTTTTAGCCCCCCTAAACCTGGTTTCTTTTTAATTTGTAGTGTTTTATTTCTTTTATATTTTATTTTGTGTTTTATTTTAATTTTGATGAAGTTTCAGTACACATATTCTACGCTACTATATACATGCATATGAAATTTCAAACAAGAAGAATTCAAGAGGAATATATAATATATATTCAATCTCGGGTGACCATATACAACTTCGAACAAGTTTCCATACACAATTAGGATGGATGACCATATACAACTTCGAACAAGTTTCAATCTCGGGTATGCATATAAATTTCTTCGTTCTCGGTATAGTGTTCTCCTTTAGGATTGATGACTTCCCTCATGAAAAATCCTGCTAATTCATCTTGAATTGGTCGGAAGCGAGCTTCTGGACTAAGCCTCCTCCGCAAGTTATCCGTCACCTTCCGCACGCTATCCGATGCCTTCCGCTCAGAGGTGTGTCTCCGGATGTTCTCACAAACATAGTATCCACATAGATTGGTCCCCGGTGGCTGCTTATCCACATTAACTAACCTTCTAAAATCTAGCTCATGTTTGAATTCACCGACAATTTCTTCTGAGAACCGTCTCCAAACCCTACAGGGCAAAGAAAATTAAATGAACAAGGGAGTTATTAGTTACTTGATATTAGGAAATGAACGAAAGAGACCGATCGATATAGAGCTCAAATGATTGAAAATAATTACTTTTGCAGCATTTTTCTCATGTCGGCCCAACGCTTTGAATCCGAATCCATAGAGTCCATGATTAGAACTCTGGAGGTGTGAAGTTCAATATTTAGCAGAAT
>NW_025239753.1:0-3793 GCF_018294505.1 Triticum aestivum
GAATTAAGTCAATTTGATGTTCAACCCCTCGAATAGGTGGTAATCCCGGTGGCACGTCTTGTGGGAAGACGTCAGCGAACTCCTGCAAAATGTTAGTGGCAGCAGGGGGCAAAGAGGAAGGCACGTCCTCGAATGAAAATAATGCCTCTTTGCACAGAAAAGCATAGCAAACAGATTTGCTAAAATCTAGCTCATCAATATCAGATTTAGTTGCAAGTAAACATGCACTTTTCAATTTAATTTCAGAAGCAACACTAGATGGTTTATTATTAGGCTTCATTTGTTGCTCAAATTCTTTTGCCACAATCTGATTTTCACTCTTATTCTTCTCTTGTTTTGCTTTATTAGCTCTATCAATATCATCTTTCAAAATGGAATCAGGAGTCATAGGAAACAAAGTAATATTTTTATCCTTATGAACAAGAGTATAGTGATTGTTTCTACCATGGTGGACAGAATTTTTATCAAATTGCCATTGTCGACCAAGTAATAAAGAACATGCTTGCATAGGTACCACATCACAATCAACATAATCAGCATATGTAGAGATACTAAAATGCACATGAACAGTACGTGTTACCTTAACCTTGCCGATGTTGTTGAACCATTGGATGCAGTAAGGATGTGTATGTGGTCTTGTGGTGAGAGATAGCTTCTCCACCATCTCCATGCTAGCCAAGTTGTTGCAGCTCCCTCCGTCTATGATGACGCGCACATAACGTTCCTTCACAACTCCCTTTGTATGGAACAAATTGTGCCTCTGATTTGCTCAGCTTGTGTGACCTGCACACTCAAAACACGTTGAGCAACTAAACATTCATACCTGTCAGCGTCTTCAGGAGCCATGTATTGCGTCTCATGGTCAGAATCATAACCACCATGTTCTTCACGTGTAATAAGGGCCAAAGTCTCCTCATCATAGTCACTAGCGGACTCATACCCACCATCCTCAGTAGCAATCATCACACGCTGAGATTTGCATTCTCTTGCATAATGACCTCTTCCTTTACAACGACGACAAAAAATATCACTTGTGTGCCCTGTTGATGCCATGGAAGAGGAAGAGCTCTGTGTAGGTCCGGCAGGTGCGCTCTTGGCAGATAGTGGCGGTTGTGCCTGCTTTCTTGTATCACGGCTGGAGGTGGCAACTGATGGAGGTGCTGGTGTAGTGGAAGTAGAAGATGCACGCGGTGTCCATGAGGAAGGTCGACCTGCAGAAAAGTTAGTGCGCGCCATTGCTTGTCGATCCTGCACCTCACGTTCAGCTTTACAAGCAAGATGGAATAAACGAGTGATATTAGTATACTCCTTATACTCTAGAATGGTCTGAATCTCTCTATTTAATCCACCCGTAAAACGTGCAAGCATAGCTTCATTCTCCTCAACAATACCACATCTAATCATGCCAGTTTGTAATTCCTAATAATGATAGAGGCAAAGGTGTCCCGTCTTTCGATGAGATGATGGATATCGCTTTGGTGGCAGTCGACTTTGACGATCCAACTACGAACGTGCGAGGACGTCGCGCCTTAGCAAGCGCTAAACCAACTCCCAGAGGTTATTGACCACGCCGGAGCACGATCAACCTGACCACGAGGGTCTCTTTCCTGCAAGCAAACGAAGAACAAGCAAGAAACTGAGATTGCAATCTGGATATTGCGAATATAAGATGAAAGCTTTATTGATCAAGGTGGGGTTCTGTGACGCCTTGGTCTGGTCGTTGAACACAAACGAAGTACGCGAAGTTGCAGCTATGGCGAACTTTAATCTAAACAAAACCCAAAGTCTAAACGATGCCCTAAGGGCTGTATATATGGAGGAAGAGGGGGGAATTTCGTGGCCCTTGGTGGAGGGGTCCGAAATCAACCCTATCTCTTGTTTCCCCACACATACGGACTCTAAAAATAGCCTATACTTATGTATTTCGAAATTACATGGGCCTGGCCCAATAATAAGGTGACGCAGCACCTAAAATAGCCTCGGGACGAAATTTATGAAGTGGCATCTTGTATATTTCGTCCAAGGCTTCACGCACCCATTATGGTGGCTTCAAAGTCCTGAAATCATCACCTGTAACTCCGTTCTTGTTCTTGCTCCAATGTTCATCCTTCTCCAAGCTAGGCCCTTCATTTGTAAGCAAAACAAATGTATCCAATTTAGGCAGCATCATATTCTCATGAACATTAGAATCATTACCAAGAAACGAAAGTACCTGGTAATTTAGTTGGCGTGCACGAGCTCTAGTAATGATAAAGGCAAAGGGTCGTGATCTTTCGATGAGATGATAACTATCGATTTGGTGGAGACGACTTTGACGATCCGACTACAAACGTGCACGATGTTGCGCCTTAGCAATCGTTAAACCAATCTCCTGAGGTTACTGACGATGCTGGAAGCACGGTCAGCCTGACCACGAAGGTCTATTCTTGCAAGCAATCAAAGAACGAGCAAGAATATGATAAAGCAATCTGAATATTGCAAATATATATGAAGTATTGATAATGGTGGGGATCCGGAAGCGGTCTTGGTCTGGTCGTTGGACACAAACGAAGTACACGAAGTTGCAATGGCTAACTTTTAACTAAACAAATCCCAAGGAAAAAGCTACTAGATGGATCTACTTATATAGGAGCAAGGGGTGGCGGCCAAGGAGGTGGGAGGACGTCCCAAGGCAGCCTAAAACTAACCCTAGGTCGTACAAGGCTCATGGGCCCAAGTGGAGGTGATGTAACACCTTTGGACTTGTAGTTTGACTCGGATTCTGCTGCAGCATCAGATTGTTTCGTCCACAACTCAACGCTCCGGACGAATTTGAAGTTGATTCCAATTGGGTTGGAAAGTGCACGAAATCTAGTTTCCAACAAAAAAAGAATCACCCAATTCGGAGTCCGTATGAAAAACTTGTGAGCGTTTTGAGTCAGGTATGTCTGTGCAGTCCGAATCTGAATCCAGAACGTGAGAGACTTGGACTCTATCTTCTCTTGGGCCAAAAGTGACGTGAGAGAACTTTTTGGACAGCAAATAAACATCTCTTTCTTCCTTATCTTCATATGTGGATTGTACAAATGTCCCATACACCTGCAATTAGACAAAACATAAAAGTGTGTGAAGTATTTTTGTTCTGCATAACATAAATAGATTATTGAATAGTTTGCACTAGAAATCACCTGACAAATATGCATATATGCAATATTTTTGATCATATCCAAGGTAGTCATGTCCTCATCATCCTCCCCTTCTTGAAAATAAAGCCGTCCTCAGCGTTGCTTAATCTGAAATGTGGCTAACAAAAGAGACAAGGTGTACATGTTGTATATGTATATGTCATCCATTTTTACTTCCCTTGATTTTTGCATATATGACACATGAATAGATGAGTACCTTGCATAGTTCATAAAATCTAAAGCCAAAAAATTAGCACAAGAAGTAGAAGGCATGAAAATATTGCAACTCAGTTTGCACATATAAGTGAAGCTCTTATTCATTTCAAAAGATTGACAATGTTCATCATTAAACCATCCCAACATTGGTGAATAAACCTTACTTGCATCAAATTTACATGCTACAACATGCTTAAATAAGCAAACATGCAATAAGTCATTCAACACAGAATCATCACCAAGATTAGAGGTCATATCAAAATGATTAAACATTAGTTCTTTTGCATCAATAGTTAATTCAATGGGTGCACTCAAAATTGTTGGTATTTCAGTTGTTTGATCACATGGCAAAGTCAAATTATCAACGTAGTCCTCTAAAATAGGTGGTGTGATCAAAGTAGTGGGTAGCTCAT
>NW_025239754.1:0-3793 GCF_018294505.1 Triticum aestivum
GATGGTTAAAAGTCTTTCTTAGAGAGGTTTCCTTTATATAAGTTTTTCTGGAGGCTTCCGGATTTTCTCTTTCCTATTTTAATTTTTTTACTATTTTCTCTTTTAGATTGTTTTCATTGCTTCTCTTCTGGTTTTGTTGATTTTTTGTAGGGGAATTATAAAAAAATTCTGCAAATTTTGAACATTTTTTCAAATTCTGCTGTCTTTTAAAATTCACAGACATTTCTAAAGTTTGTGAGTATTTTTATAAGTTCATAAATAACTTGGAATTTCTTTAAATTCTCAAGACAAAAATCAAAATTGGTAAGCATTATTTAACATTTTTCGAAAAAATATTTTTTAAATAACAAAAACAAATTGCCAAAAATTTCTATTTTTTTGAACTTTTTTATTAGGCAATAGCTTTTTTGACCGAACAAATAATATAGTAGGCGTTTATTCAGAAGAATACTTGGTATTAAATTGAGAATAACTTTCTTGTTATAGAAGTCAAGCAGGTAAAAGATGGCATACTTCTCACATGGGAAAAATATACCACTGACATACTCAGGAGAGTGGGGTTCGAAAATTGCAAGTATGTGAATACACCACTCTCAACTTTAGAAAAAATTTACAATCGAAAGTGGAGAACCACTTGGACCAGACGATGCAACAAATTACAGCAGTGTTATAGGTGCATTGCAATATTTGACTCTTACCCGTCCTGATATTTCTTATTTTGTGAATAAAGTATGTCAATATTTGCATGCTCCTAGTACAATTCATTCGACTGCAGTTAAAAGAATTTTGAGATACTTGAACTTTACAGAAGGACATGGACTGCATATTCTCAAGTCTCCATTTATGCTTGTTGCTGCCTATTCTGATGCAGACTGGGCAGGGTGTGCTGATGATAGAAGATCCACATTTGTTTTGTTGTGTTTCTAAGAACAAATCTTGTGTCATAGATTGCAGAAAATGGGCTACTATCTCAAGAGGTCAAGCATTGAGGCTAAGTACAAGGCTCTAGCAAATGCTACAGCTAAAGTAATGTGGATTCAAACTTTGCTTCATGAATTGAGAGTTAAAACTCCACAAGCTGCGAGACTATGGTGTGATAATATTGGTGCTACATATCTCTCAGCTAATCATGTTTTTCATGCATGTACAAACACATTAAAAATGATTTTTACGTTGTCAAAGAAAGGGTAGCTCTCAAGCTTCTTGTCATTCAGTTCATACCAACTGGAGATCAGCTCACTGATGGGTTCACAAAACCAAACCGTAAGAAGGTTAGATGTGTTCAAGTACAACCTTAACTTTAGCAAAATTCTAGAGGTTTAGATTGAAGGGGGGGGGTGTTATATTATAGAGATATAATCCAGTTTAACTATTCTTGTAATGTAGCTCTTTTTATGTAACTTCCTGTAATCAATATTTGTTATCTGGAATGTGTCCTAGCGATAGTTCCTTTTGTGTACGCCACAGCCAGCTGTCTGCCTCAATCAATATATACCCGCGGCCACCCAAGGGTGGAGATACGCTTCCACAATATCTTACACAAGGAGTCCACACCGCCTACGCTGAAGAAGTGATGACACGGCTGCAGCCATTGGATGCAGCGCGCAGGGACAGAGGTGTCGGGGACGTGAGCCTTAGAGTCAGATGGAGCTGTAGGAGTGACATCGTAGCGGCGGCTCCTTGGCGTGTTGGTTGCTTCGAGATGCCCTACTGGAGCTTCCATTTGAACGGCAGGAGCCCGACGTTCTGAACGACGACAACTCCTTTGTCAACGCCATTAGGGCCAACATAGATGATGTGAGGTCTGGAATGTGATCGATTGTTGGAGAGGCGCCACAGACGGACAACGACGGCAACGGCGAGGCCTAGCGAGGATAGTCACGGCGAGTGATTTTGGAAATTACAAAGAAAAAAGGACAAAACTACCCAACCAATCAACGACTCGGATTATTCTATACTACTCGGTGATAGAAGTAGTACGATGTACCATAAAAAATCTCTAGGTTACTGGAGTTCTGCTAATAGGCATCAGTACGGTCAGGCAACCCGGTGGTCGAGATAGCGGTAGAGGCGTGTGATTCGTTGCGTGAGGAGTCATGTTGCTGTAGGAACCCGGACAAGCGCAGTCGGCGACCTCGTCCTAGAGAAGTGCCAGAGAGCATGTTCTACGAAGGTTCAATGGTCGTTGACCGAGCACCACCATTCGAATATCCACACAGAGGCTCTCAACAAAATGAGTAATATTACAATAAGGTTTGATGATAATTAACTCAAATCTCGATGTAATTCACAACAGAAGTCAGAAGAATTGCTTAAAATTAGTCAACTAAAAACTCTATCAAACCTAGCCGACTTGTTTCAAACATGTGGCAACTAGATAGGAGCTGATCCTAAGAAATTCAACAAATCGATATGAATAAAAAAAGTCATGTAAGTGTAACATTTGGAAGTACAAGCTCATGGAAAAATTTCCAGAGGCAAGGATTTTTTCAACGAATTGGGAAATATTAATGGAGTGGTGAGCTTGGTCGATCCCCACAAGGATTTGGTTGCCGCAAACGAATGACGAAGGAATGGAGACGGGAGACTGCATGGGGGAGTGACCGTTGGTCAAAAGAGGCATTATTGGTGAGTGCACCAATGCCTGCTCCCGCGGTAGATATGCATCATCGTGGTCCGAAGACCTGTGGAGATCCCCTGTCGTGCTAGTACCTTGCGGTGGCCGCCTGTTTGTCGCGGGTGGTGGGGTACAGATGGGTTTGACATCACTGATGTAGAGGCACATGCTACTTGCAGCTCAACGGCCACGATGGAGAGCTCTGATACCCTCTTCTCTAGATCAGGCTGCCATGTCACTAGACCATCTAGTTTCAACAACTAGTACTTGGTCAACATCATGTTAGCACAAAGATCAATCCTTAACATGTCGAGAGTGGAGTTCAGCTTATTGAGATAGTTATCAATTGATGAATCGATGGCTTCCAGTTGCAGGCGAGTGTGGCGGAGCATGTGTGTCTCGAGGAACAGCGCCAACAATCAAGGGAAGGGAGTTGGGGTGTCTATGATACTAGATGTTAGGGTACCGATGGCACTTATCTCGATCTATTATCTTTTACAAATAAATTTAAGTCTTGTAGTCATTACAAGGGAGCTTCTGGACACAAGTGTGGGGAATCGAGAGGAAAGAGGAAGAACATGCAACTCAAGTTCAATCTGACATAGTGAAAGTGGCTAGCTACTGATAAATACACATCAATTGTACACCTAAAGAGTGAGCCCAGAAACTAGATGCGGCAGATATATATACAAATTCACTTCTAAACAAAAAATCACTTCTAAACGAAAACACATTGTAGTTTTCCCTCTTCTTTCTGGTTTCAGTTTTTATAGGCGGTCTAAAAGCTGTGAAAATGTACAACATATCCAACTTTTCTTTCCTCCAGGCTAGTTTTTCTTTTTTGCGGGGTCCTCCAAGCTAGTTTCAGCTCGCAGAAATAGTAGATAAGTTACAGGCATGCGAGATGCCCTAGAATGCTATTTACCAGGCCTGAGAGACATCGGGACAGCCGTTTCTAGAGCTAAATACACCGCTTGTTGCTTCACACTGAACAGGATCACAACATACTGGTGCTAGTGAGGCACAACCGGCAAGGATCCCGCTCGCTGTCCAAGACGCTCATTGTCCAGCCTCTCCGGCCTGGTGGGGCTAGCGACACGGGATGGGTGCCTGTGGCGACACCGGCGGGGTGAGCGCGAAGGACGAAGTGGATCAAGACGATGAAGATGCGGATCG
>NW_025239755.1:0-3793 GCF_018294505.1 Triticum aestivum
TGGTGCTAACTTCCCTTTAACTCCAAAACGCTTTGTTCCACGAAGTGGAGATACTCGAAGATAAGCTCTGTCTCCGACTTCGTAAACTATCTCCTTGCGTTTAGAATCCGCATAACTTTTCTGTCTGGACTGGGCTACCTTGAGCCTATCGCGAATCAACTTCACCTTCTATTCAGACTCTTTAATCAAGTCAGGACCAAACAACTGGCGGTCTCCAACTTCGTCCCACGACAACGGTGTCCTGCACCTCCTTCCGTACAAGGCTTCAAAAGGGGCCATCTTTAAACTGGTTTGGTAACTGTTGTTGTAAGAGAACTCTGCATATGGCAAATTATCGTCCCAACTAGATCCGTAATCTAGCGCACAAGCTCTCAGCATATCCTCCAAAATCTGATTGACTCTCTCGGTGTGTCCATCTGTCTGTGGATGAAAAGCTGTACTGAATTCTAGCCTGGTTCCCAAAGTTTCGTGCAACTGCTTCCAGAACTTTGAGGTAAACTGGGTTCCTCTATCCGATACGGTACTCCTTGGAACTCCATGCAAACATATGATCCTGGTCATGTATATCTTTGCCAACTTAGCACTGGTGTAAGTGGTCTTTATCGGGATGAAATGAGCTACTTTCGTCAATCGATCAACTACAACCCAAATCGAGTCATAGCCTGAACGAGTCCTGGGTAATCCCGTGATAAAATCCATGCCCAACTTATCCCACTTCCATTCGGGTATCGGCAATGGTTGTAACAATCCTGCTGGCTTCTGATGCTCTGCCTTTACTCTCTGGCATACATCACAAACTGCTACATACTCCGCAATATCCTTCTTCATTTCGGTCCACCAGAAAATATCCTTCAAATCTAGATACATCTTGGTATTTCCTGGGTGAATTTAATATGGTGAGTCGTGTGCCTCTTGCAAAATCAACTTTCTGATCTTCGGGTCATTGGGCATATAAACGCGGTCTTCAAACCATAAGGTGTCGTGCTCATCCTCACGAAATCCTTTAGCTTTTCCTTTGCTCAATTTCTCCTTTATAGCGGCAATCTCTTTGTCAGCTTTCTGAGCTTCCCTGATTTTATCCATCAAGGTTGACTGAATCTCCATTGCGGCTACATAACCTCTTGGAACTATTTCCAAACATAGTTCACGAAGATTTTTGGCTAACTCCCTTGGTATTCCTCCCGTCATTAACGTATTGACATGGCTCTTACGGCTTAATGCGTCAGCTACTACATTAGCCTTTCCGAGGTGATAATGCAATTTCATATCATAATCCTTGATAAGCTCCAACCATCTCCTTTGTCTGAGGTTTAACTCCTTTTGTGTGAAAATGTACTTCAAACTCTTATGATCCGTGTACACCTCACAATGGTTTCCAATGAGGAAATGTCTCCTTGTCTTCAATGCATGCACTACGGCTACTAACTCCAAATCATGCGTAGCATAATTCAACTCATGAGGCTTTAGTTGTCTTGAGGCATATGAAACAACTCTCCCTTCCTGCATAAGCACTGCTCCAAGTCCTCGACGTGAAGCGTCGCAATACACCTCATAATCCTTGGTCTGGTCTGGCAAAATCAACACTGGTGAGGTAACCAAACGTTTCTTCAATTCCTGGAAACTAGCCTCACATTCCTCTGTCCATATGAACTTGGTATCTTTCTAAAACAACTCAGTCATAGGCTTTGCAATCTTTGAGAAATTCTGAATAAATCTCCGGTAGTATCCTGCGAGTCCAAGAAAACTCCGGATCTCTCCAACTATGGTTGGTGCTTCCCACTTGGTCACGGTATCAACTTTAGTGGGATCTACTGCTATACCTTCTCCAGATATAACATGTCCGAGGAATCCTACTTCCTTCAACCAAAACTGACATTTGCTGAACTTGGCATATAATTGATGTTCTCTGAGCTTTCCAAGTACCAAACGCAAATGCTCCTTATGTTCCTCTTCATTCTTCGAATAAACCAGGATATCATCAATGAACACTACGGCGAACTTATCCAAAAACTCCATAAACACTTTGTTCATCATGTTCATAAAATAGGCAGGTGCGTTAGTCAGACCAAATGACATAACGGTATAATCGTACAGCCCATACCTGGTGGTAAAAGCTGTCTTCGGAATAACCTGTTCTTGAATCTTCAACTGGTGGTATCCTGATCGCAGATCGATCTTGGAAAATACCTTAGCTCCTTGCAATCGATCAAACAGATCATTGATCATTGGTAGTGGGTACTTGTTCTTGATCGTTACTTCATTCAATCCTCGATAACCAACAACCATCCTTAACAATCCATCCTTCTTCTCCACTAGTAGTACTGGCGATCCCCAAGGCGAAGAACTTGGGCGAATATATCCTTTATCCAGTAACTCCTTAATCTGCTTCTTAATTTCCACCAAATCCTTTGCTGGCATCCTATATGGTCTCTTTGATATTGGACCTGTGCCTGGCAATAGCTCAATCAGAAACTCAATATCTCTATCCGGTGGCATGCCTGGCAACTCTTCTGGAAATACATCAGGAAAATCCCTTACCACTAGTACTTCCTCCTGCACAACTCTTGTTAGGCAATTTACTTGAGTCCTCTTTGGCACATGCCGGGATACATACTTGATCCTTCTCCCTTCTGGTGTGGTAAGCAAAATTGACTTACTAGCACATTCAATATTCCCTTCATACTTTGATAACCAATCCATGCCTAATATCACATCCAATCCTTGAGATTCCAATACTATTAGGTCTGAGGGAAAAACATAGTTACCAATCCTTAATGGTAACCGATCACACCATAGACTAGCCACATACTCTGCTCCGGGCGAGGTTACTAACATGGGTGACCTAAGGGCTTGGGTTGGTAGGTTATACTTATCCACAAATCCCCTTGAGATGTATGAATGCGATGCACCAGTATCAAAAAGAACGAGTGCAGTAAATGACTTAACCAAAAACTTACCTATTACTGCATCGGCTGAGCTTCAATCTCCTCCACGCTAACGTGGTTCACCTGTCCCCTGTTGAAAGGGTTTGGCTTCTTCCCAGAACTTCCATTGCTATATCCATTTTGCAATTCAGGACATTCATTTGCATAATGTCCTGTCATCGAACACTTAAAGCAAGTGACTTGGCTCAAGTCCTTCTTGGCTGGGGTTGAGGGGTTGGTGCGATTCTGGCCGTTGCTTCCTCCATTGCCATTACCATTCTTGGTGCCATTGTGATTGTGCGAGCTACCTACTCCATGGGTATGCTGAAAATGTCCTCCCGGTCTAGGGGTAAAACGTGGCTTCAGCTGAGCTCCTGAATTGTACTTTCCTTGTCCATACTTCCTCTTGCGATTCTCAATTTGCTGCTGCTTGCCTTCAATCGTAAGAGCACGATCTACCAACTCCTAGTAGTTGTTGAAGGTTGCTACCATCAACTGCATGCTCAACTCATCATTCAGTCCTTCCAGAAACTTCTCCTGCTTAGCTGCATCCGTAGCGACATCATCTGGGGCATAACGTGCTAACTTACTAAATTCCTCCACATACTGGCCAACTGTCCTTCCTCCTTGGCGCAAGTTGCGAAACTCACGCTTCTTCATGGCCATAGCTCCTGCTGAAACGTGTGCAGTACGAAAAGTCTGCTGAAACTGGTCCCATGTGACAATGTCGACTGGGAAAGTGGCTGTGAAATTCTCCCACCATGATGTTGCTGGTCCTTCTAGCTGATGTGCGGCAAACTTCACCTTCTCCGCATCTGTGCATTCTGCTGTGGTCAACTCCCTAGCTGTCTTGCGGAGCCAATCATCTG
>NW_025239756.1:0-3793 GCF_018294505.1 Triticum aestivum
GCCTTAGCCGCTGTCTCCGACCACCCCTCGCTCCCCCGACTAGCTCAGGAGCTCCGCCTCGACTCCCTCTTCCTCCCCACCGCTCCACAGCTCCCCGGAAGCCCTGCATCGCCGCCACGTCGCCGTTCCCCTCTTCGGGCTCCGACCACCGTCGCCGTTGAATTCGCCGTCTCCAGCGCGTCCCCGAGCCCGCTTCGACGCCCACTGCAACCGCGGTGAGCTACGCCACCGTTTCCCCCTCTCCTTCCCCTCGTTCCCTCACCGTAGCCTCCTCCCCACCACGGCCGAACCTCCGCCGTCGCCGAGCTCGCCGTCGACGCAGCTCCGGTGACCATTTGGTCACCCCGGCGAGTCCAACGAGTTCGCAAGACCCCGTAGAGCATCCCTAGCGCCTCGCTTCGCTCGACTTCGAGCTCCAACCCCGTTCCCGTGCACGACCGAACCCCGGCGGCCGCAGCCGAGCTCGCCGCCGTCAACTCCGGCCACCCCGACCCCAACGGGCTCCGCCAAGAGCTGCGGGTTGTCCTCAGCTCCACTCCGGTGGTCTCCGCGGTCCATTTGGTGGCCGAAATGGCCAAAACCACTCTCGCCGCCGCGTCGGGCTCGCCGGCGGCTAAACGCCGGCAGCCGACTTTGACTTTGACCCCGGGTGGGCCCTGGTTGACTCCCCTGAGTCAATGACAGGTGGGGCCTAGCCCTGTTAATTAAACAGGTTTAGTTTTAATTAAACTTTAATTAAAATAATCACCCTGACATGCGGGACCCACTGTCAGGTTTGACCCAGACCTGTTCCGTTGACCTGCTGACGTCACACTGACGTCAGGCTGACGCAGTAATTGATTTTCTGGATTTAAATTAAATCAGGAAATTCCAGAATATTATTTAAACTTCAAAAATTCATAACTTTTATTCTGTAACTCCAAATTGGACAAATTATATATGAAAAATGATCAGAAAAATCCAATCTATCCATCTGTACTATTTTCATGCATGATCAAACAAGTTAAATTGATGTTTTAAGCAGAACAAGAAAAGGCACTTTAAAAGGCCATATTTGAGTTTGGAATTTGAATCTTTGATTCAAATTTGTTCAAACCCTTCTGGCTTTAGTTGCATTAGCCCAACACACTCATATTGCCATGTTTCATGCATGCATCATATTGTTGCACATTTTTTGGTGATGCTTGTGTATCGATGTCCTTTGCGACAGGTTCTGTCCCCGAGGAGTACCGCGATTACCCTAACGAAGAACCGTATCCGTGCATCGAACCATCAGGCAAGCAACCAACCATTTGATCATATCGATACAATCCCATGTTCTCGCTCCTGCTCTCTTTTACTGCATTAAGACAACGCGATTCAAACTGCTGTGTGCTACGGTAGTTGAACCCATTTCCTCTGCATGACCTGTCATTGCCACAGTAACTAGATGAAACCCACTAGCATGTGTAGGAGTTGATTGAGCCATATGTATGTGTTGTTCCTACCTTGCTATGCCTGCTATGCTTAGAGTCGTGTCAGGTCTGGTTCATCGGGGTGATGGGCTGGAGTGAAATGATTATGTTGGTAATGAGAGTGGTGTGGTGAACGCGATTTGGTAAAGGTATCGATGAGAGGCCATGTAGGAGTACATGGTGGGTTGTTTCATTGAAGCCGACCTTAAGCACTGAGATCTGTATGTGTGATTTAAGATACAGCTACTACCATACATTGGGCCCTGAAATATGACCCCGCTCGACTTCTTATTCACCCTAGCTCTCTGTCTAGGAGTTGCAAGTAGTTTCTGGTGTTTGTAGCCTACTGGAGGCCGTGGACAGCGCTGACCGTAGGGGTGGGCTGTGATGCGGTAGGTACGTGGCACGGTGTACCGAATACCCGTTAGGTATCTCGGGAACCCTGTTCACATCGTTCGGGGCCGTATGGGAAACCTCGGCCGGACTCCCTGCGGATGGAACCTGAATAGGCGATAAACCTGGACTAGAGGCTTAAGTGTTTAGGTAGGTCGTGGTCTACACCCACGTCGGCTTTCGCTTGAAGTCTGCCGAGCACATGTCGTGTGCAGACGCTAAGTGGTGAAAACATGTATGAAGAAGTACACCCCTGCAGGGTTAACATGATCTATTCGAATAGCCGCGTCCGCGGTAAAGGACTACTTGGTTGCCTATACAGTTCATAGACAAGTAAATGGGAACTACTAAAAGCCTCAAGATAAGTGTGAGTGCCGAGGATGGCTCTTCCGTAGGAAGACGGAGGTGGATCCTCGGTAGTGTATTGAAGTGGTGAATAGTGGACTCGTGTGCGCAAAACCATTTCAAGTTGGAGTGTCGTAGGATAGTCTAGCCAAGAGTCAAAGCTGGCTTGCTGCAATAACTCCACCAACCCTTCTTGATACTATGCATGTATGTAGGATCTGATGTAAGTCTTGCTGAGTACCTTTGTACTCATGTTGCTATAATCTACATTTTTACAGAAGACGCTGCAACCCCTTCTGATGGGTTCTATGTAGACGTTGACATCAACGAGTAGGCTAAAGACCCAGGTGGTGACCCTGAGCTTGTGATGGACCACGTAGTATAGCTAGGCTTTCCAAGCCTCTTTTATTTTACTAGTTGTCTGTACTCAGACAAGTTAATTCCGCTGCTGGCTTGTATGACTGTATGACTTGTATGTGGGGTCGTGAGACCCGTACCTTTGTGTATGTTATGTATGGCTCCCTGAGCCTTAAATAAAGTACTTGTGTCATAGAGTCATGTTGTGATGCTTCGTTGTATTTGCACATATCGGGCATATTGTGTGTATGATTGAAATGCTTGGTATGTGTGGGATCTGACTATCTAGTTGTTTATCTTTAGTAGCCTCTCTTACCGGGAAATGTCTCCTAGTGTTACCGCTGAGCCATGGTAGCTTGCTACTGCTCTGGATCACTTAGGCTATCCGGCATGTGTCCTTCTTCGTTCCTGTGTCTGTCCATTCGGGGAAATGTCACGCTTTGAGTACCGGAGTCCTGTTAGCCCGCTACAGCCCGGTTTACCGGAGTCCTGCTAGCCCAGTGCTACAGCCCGGACCCACTTGCTGATGACCGACACGTTCGAAGCTGGGTCATGGATGCCTGTCCCTGTAAGTCTGTGCCACTTTGGGTTTACGACTAGTCATGTCAGCCCGGGCTCTTTATCATATGGATGCTAGCGACACTATCATATACGTGAGCCAAAAGGCGCAAACGGTCCCGGGAAAAGGTAGGACGACACCCGTGGGAATACCGTGCGTGAGGCCGCAAAGTGATATGAGGTGTTACCAGCTAGATCGATGTGACATCGAGTCGGGGTCCTGACAGCGTCGTCGCAATTTGCAATATACTGAGCAATTTCTCTCTTCATCCTAGTCCACCAGAACCTCTGGCGTAGGTCCTGATACATCTTAGTACTACCGGGATGAATGGTGAGAGGAGATTCATGAGCTTCCTTAAGGATCAACTGCCGTAGATGCTGGTTCTTGGGAACCACTAGACGGTTCTCAAAGTACACAACACCATGATCATTTGTAGAGAAACAACTAGCACCTCCGCTAGCAATGTTCTCTTTGATTTTAGATATTCCCTTATCTCGCTTTTGGGCAGCGATGATTTGATCCGTGAGAGTAGGTTTTGCTACCAAGGTGGCAAGAAAACCTTGAGGTACAATGTGAAGGTTAAGCTTCCGAAATTCCTCATGGAGAAGCGGTTGACTTTGTTGTAACATCAGGTTGTTACAATAAGATTTACGACTTAGCGCATCAGCCATGACGTTGGCTTTCC
>NW_025239757.1:0-3793 GCF_018294505.1 Triticum aestivum
AATTCTTTTCAATTTTTCTTTCAAATACTCGTTTTCTCTTTTAACTAAATTTAACCTCTCGACAATAGGATCGGTTGGAATTTCCGGTTCACATACCTCCTAGATAAAAATATCTATGTCAACTTGATGGGCATAATTTGTCATAAACACGAAATGCAACAAATAGTTTTAAAAGAGAATATACCCATCCGAATCATAACAAGGACGAGGGCCGACGGGGACGGATATCAAAACCATGGCACTATGTATAACAAACAACGTACGGGTAAGATAATTATACGAGTAACTATATATCCAAATCACACAAACATCAATTTTTTATATAAAATTTCATGAACAAGAGGCTCACCACAAGGTGGTGCCGGCGACGGGACGGTGCGGGCGATCGACGGTGGTTACGACGGAGATTTAGAAGGCACTAAGTAAACCACACCTACAGATCGACCTCAATTTGCATATAAATCAAATACTACCACATATAATTCCTCCTAAATTACTAAAACCCACAATTAATCACTATACAAACCAATGCAAGAGCTAATCTAACAATGAGAGATGAAAGGACAAAGTTGCTAACCTTTGTGATCATTTGAATGGATGGGGGCCTGCAAATCTTGACGAATTTTGGGAAAAATTGGTGATGAACTCGAGAGGAAGAAGGGAAGAACAGAGGAGAGGGAGAGGGGAAAGGGGGAAGAATAGAGTGCAGGTGGATGAAGGGTTTATATATGACGACTTTTAGTACCGGTTCGTGGCACGAACTGGTACTAAAGGTGCTGGAGGGGCCCCACTCTGACAACATCCTGCCACCACTTTCATTGGTACCGGTTCGTGGCACGAACCGGTGCTAAAGGTTCACCACGAACTGGTACTGAAGAGCTCCTCCTGCCTAGCCGTTGGAACCGGCACCAATGGACACATTAGTGCCGGTTCTGTTACAAACCGGCACTAATGTGCTTCACATTTGACACTTTTTCTACTAGTGTGACTATCCCAAACAAGATGGTGTAGTCACTTTCTTTTTTAAGTAGTGAGTCCAGTACTTCAACTTTTCCTTCTTCAACTTTAATGTCTAACAAGATCCAGTGGAAACTGCATGCGCACAGGTTTGCATGTCTTAATTAAGCGGGCATGTGTATAACACTAATCAACTACCCTAAACCCTATACACTTAATTATTAACATCTAGCTAGCTAGTATGCAAAAACAGAATTTGTAGTACAAGACAGTGTGACTCACAGGAAGTTGTAAGGAAGTAGTATATCTTCATTGGTATTGAGGCGCTTGAAGAACTCTAGCATGCTTTCCTCTAAACTTGCTCGACAACTTGGAATATTCCATGTGTACTCATTAATGGTATTTGGGTCAATGAACCCAATGCCATAGCGTCCATATTTTTTCGTTTCATACATCTTCATCCTGCATAATACCACAGAAAAGAATATAGTAAGGATAATTACAGGTAATGATTGATCAAAATGATCACTACAGCTAGCTTGAGACTTAAATTACAGAAAGAAATCACTTACAGACAATAGCAACTGACGATAGATTTGTCAAGTGCGTCTTGATTGTATAACTGAAATAGTTTTGAATACTCAACGGACACAGCTTTCTCATGGCAGTAGTGCTCCTCCTTGACATTCACCATGAGGGACTCTCGATTGGAAATCTTGGTAATGCACACATCAGCCGCCCAATGCTCCCATCAGTCCCACACCAGGTCCTTCTCCGAATCTGCCTGCACCCTGCAAGCTATATAGGTAAATTTCTTTCCTCCTGTTAATTTCACTTAGGTCATCATCAGTGGTCCCTAGCATAAATAATCCACACTGAAATCTTGTTTGTTTACAGTTTATACCATGGATAGCCATTGTTCTTTGCATTTTACAGGTTCACAACAAAAGTCCACTTTTACAGCTTATACAAGTTCACACCAGAGCCATTTTTGTTAGCTCACGGTTTGACAATAATTTCAAATTTGGTGGCATAAATATATAGTTCACTCTATAGTATATATGCTTCAGAATTTGAAGTTTTTGTCCTCTACATCTTTTTCTTTGTTTTACTGCCACTATCTGTACAAACATATATAGCCCTTTTCGTTCTATGTCCTTTACGCCACACTGTTCGGATTTGGGCTTCAATTGGCTTTGCCACGACACTTTCCAAAATACGAAAAATAATTTGCTACCATGGGGTACACATGCTTGTTAGTTAGAGGCGCCCTTTAAAAATACTAGTACTTGCTAGTTGGAAGCACACTTTCCATTTGTATGTGACAGAAACATGTTGGTAGAACTACAGTAAATGTTTTTCAAGTAACAAATCCCAACAGTGAACCACAGTTTTATTCGAATTAAGGACCTCAGGTGAACCCCTCATTTCACACATCACAAAACTGATAATACAACCTCAGGTTGGTCCGGTTCAGCTTAAAAAAAATAAAACAGAGCAGCAACGATGGCCCCCAACTGAAGCAAACTAAAGCAATCCTTGTAAGGATCAATTCACTCCAAACACCCTTACTTATTCATTACAAAACCAAGCAATATCTCTTTCTGCAAGCCACTGCCATTTAAAAAAAAGCTCATCACAAAACTTCCTGTGAGGCCCGAGACCTTTCCATCCTTCAATTCTTCGCATGGCCTGCGCCCACCCAAAATGTTTGTGAAACATGCATCTCCGATGCCACCAGCAGTAACCCTGCGCCCCTGCTACCTGCACATCATGCAATTCTTTTCTCTGTAAGCTAGAAACATTCAATATACAAGTTTTCAACCTACAAAGCTGGGATCCATAGGGAAAATAATTTTCAAGCCATTATCATTCCTTGTTTTCCGAATAGACCAAATGACAGCCGCTACCCCTGCAGTAACCAGATTGCTATCTTTACCCCTAAAATTCATCACCCAATCACAAAGTCTCTCCATGCTAATAGGAACTGTATTAAAACCACATGCGTTCCAAATATAACGAGTAATTAAACACTTAAAAAAGATATGATCCACTGACTCTTATTCTACTACAAAAGAAGACAATTTTCCTGTACCACACTAGTTCTATGACTCAGATTATCTCCACTTAAGATACTATTTCTCAATGCTAACCACAATAATAATTTTATCTTAATTACGTAGAACTTTTTCATGCCAAAAAATTTCTACAAGGTTGCTTCACTTGTGAGTTTTGAGAGCTATATGCAGAGAATGAACAGAAAATCCCCATAGTTGTCTAAAAGGCCCTCTACATGAATCTTGCTTATTTCTCAGACTAAAACCTTCACAATCAGCAGGCCCCTTCCAAATTTTAGAGCAGTCAAATTATTGCTAGGACTTGAGAGCTACAGAGATATGCTTACATAGAAATAAATTGTATAACCTGGCGTACTTGTCAGCTGTAAGATTGCATAAGAAAAATCCACATCTGTCACAAAATTTACATCTGTTCCCACTGTGCGACTTGCGGTAAACGTCTTGCCTATCCTGGCCGATGTGTTCCATGTTATATAGATGGGTTGCAAGCCCGAATATGCGTACAAGTTGTTGTGGAGATACATCTTGGAGGAGAAGATATACAAGAGATAAAAGAAGATGAAGATTACATGAGTATCTTGTCTAACTACTCCTCATACGGTTAGCAAGGGTCTCCTCTCCTCATACGCAAGGACATAGGTGCAGAATATATCACGTTTAACACCCTCCCTTAATCACAACTTCATCCAGTTGAGATTATGCTTGAAGTCCTCAAAACTTCTTGTGGGTAGAGCTTTGGTAAAGCCATCAGCAACTTG
>NW_025239758.1:0-3792 GCF_018294505.1 Triticum aestivum
CAAGAGAAAGTTAATAAGCTTGCTAAGCATCTTGCCAGCATTATGGGTACCCAGGATATTGTTTCTTGAGATCTTCTGAAGTGGTTTCAGTTCTGGATTTGTTTTGCTGCGGCGTTTATTTGCGCTGGTCGCCAACTTTGACAACCAGTGTATATGATATGCTGCTTTGTTCCCTATATTTGCACTGGTGGCGAACTTTGATGCCCAGTGGATGTAATATGTGTAATAGCCGTGATAGCCTAGCGTTAGTTGCTTGCTTATTTATTTCCTTGTTGTCTTGTTTATTTGTTTGCTTGTAGTCATTGCAGTTCTTTTTCCGCGGTTAGCTAGTGGCTGCAATAACCTATTTTTTAAAACTAGGCCACAATAACCATGGGCTAATATTTACTGTAGTGACACTGGGCCTCCTACTGGCCGTAGAAACAGTGGGCCTTCTATGGGCCATAGAAACAATGGGCCTTCTACGGGCCGTAGAAACAATGGGCCTTCTGCGGGCCGTATCATCAATGGGCCTTATACGGGCCGTATGATCGATTGGCCAAACATGGGCCAAACAGACCGCATTATGGCCGTAAACGGGCTAGAGTTGGAATCGTCCGTTCATGGGCCGACCATAACGGGCCATTGTTAATAGGCCGTATTTGATGACGCTATGAAAACGGCCCAACGTATTAACAGACCACAAACGGGCCGACTGTAACGACGGGCTGAATTTGGCCCACAAGCAGAAAATGACAGTAACGGGCCGTAAGTAACTGAATGCTGGAAATGAGCCCAAGAATAAATGGACTCCGAGAAGGCCGAAAGATAAAATGAGCTGGAAACAGCCCAATGGAATAACGGGCCGTTAATAGGTATAAAGTGATACACTATTCATTACGGGCCAGTTTCACCACAGGCCGTTAATGGGTGTAAAGTAATACACTGTTCATTACAGGCCAGTTTCACCACGGGCCGTTAATAGGCCAAGAGTTACATAGGGCCTCATATGGGCCGAAAGACATCATGGGCCATACATGCGCCAGAAGTGAAAATGGGCTGGAATCATATTGGATGGCCCAGATGACGCTACTGGGCCTAATTCGGATAGGGCGTAACGGGCCTTGGGTTAGCGGGCTGTAAATGGGCTATATGCAAACATGCCGTTAACAGCCTTTCCATGGGCCGGCCCGCCAGCTTTTGACCAAGTCAAACGGGCCGGCCTTTTCACAGGAATGGGCCTCTGTTGGGCCGTGCCACGTGTCGACGTATCATAGGCGCCTTCCGTCCAATGAGTGGATGACATCTGTCCCAACGATGAGCCGACACGTGTTTCCTCCAGCCAATGATGATTTTACACGTGGAAAATCCCCATTGGTCGGGGCTGTTAACGGGTTATCGGATCCAAAACCCGACCCGATAGCTTAACGGCGTTCTGTTACGGTGAATGCCATGTGTCGGTCACCCTTGACGAAAGCACTTCTGTGACACGCGATTTATCGTCATGGAAGTGGACACTTCCGTGATGATAATTTTGGTAATGTCATGGAACACTTCTACGACAGCACAGGTATGACTATCTTGATTCTGTCATAAATTTGTCATGGATGTACATGCATGACAAAAAACGCGACCTACTGTGACAAACACGTATCACCACGGAAGTGTATTTTTTTGTAGTGGGTGGACTGGCTGGTCGCTTGCGTGTGCGTCTCGATCGAGTTGTGCGTGGTTGACCTGGCTTGACCGGTTCTTGGTTCGTGCATGGGCGCTTATGCGTGGTCGACCTCGACCGATTGCTGGGCCAATACACTGGATGCATTGTCGGTGGGAAACAACACCTATGGGATCACAAGAATCCCTACTATGGTTTCCGGGGCGCAGGGTTGTGAGAAGAGCAGGAATAACAGTCAACACAAGGATCGTTTACCCAGGTTCGGGCCGCGAGGATGCGTAATACCCTAGTCCTGCTTTGGTGTGTATTTGAGAGAGTTCTTGAGCTCTCGAACTAGCTATGGTGGCTACGTAGTTCAAAAGAGCCGAATCCCTCTCCGGTATGCCAAGGGCCTCCTTTTATAGTCGAAAGGGGCTGCCACAGTGGCACACATGAGGTGGAAAGGCCTACAGTGCTGCGAGCTTATCGCTCGTGTTACAGGACAAGACGCATTTAATGCGTAGATTAGGTGTCCCTTAGCTGTATTGGGGACGGGAACGAGGCCCGTCCCGTCTGTTGCCGCCTCGCCTTGCTTCGACACACACCCAGGCCAGCGATGCATGCGGCGCCATGTAGGCAGGCAGGCAGCTAAGGTGACGCGGTGGTAGGGTCTTCATGAAGATCTGCATGCCACCACGCAGGTGCTTGCTGAGTCGGCGTAGAGGCCGCCCGTCGCCACGCAGGTGCCTGCCCAGCTGGTTGAGCTAGCAGCTTCTTGGGGACGGCGGTGGAGTCTTGGTCGACGCGGGCCTGGCTGTGGCCCCGTTGACGCCCTTGGCAAGGGCCTTGCCGGGGGCCCAGCAAGGGTCTTGCCGTGGCATTACAGTCATCCCCAGCAAGGAGCTTGCCGGGGGTCTTGTGGATCTCCTCGGCAAGGACCCCGCCGAGGGTCGTCGTCTTCTGGTTCTCACCTAATCTCATATCTCTATGGTCTTGACGAAGATTTGCATGCTACCACGGAGGTGCCTCCCGAGCCCTAGTTCCAATGTGGTTGGTTGAGTTGGAACCCGTGGGCTCAAAGGTGGCTCGCTCTGTTAGCATCGGGCAAGTTGCCCCGGCAAGGCTCTTGCCGGGGCCACGGAGGCTGCCCCGGCAAGGGCCTTGCCGGGGGAGTCCACCTCGCCCTCTCGCTCTTTGGTATCTGTGGTCTTGGCGTTGCCTTGGCCATCTTGTGCTTCGGCTTCTCTCCGGCTCCCCTCCTCTACCGTGCTTAGTGTGGTCGTGGGGCGCGACTCCGACTGCTCGTGCACAAGTAAGGGGTACAAAGGTGTGCCCCTACTTTTGTACACCGACAGGAGCCCCCGGGCCTGGGTGACACATAAGCGCGACACGTTGTTGGGCCAGGCCCAGAACGGTGCGCGGGCAGGCGGGGCGGATTTTTACCGTGGTAACTCCTCGTCCGCTGCGCTTCCCCACGACCCGCGTCGAATGCGCGTCGTGGAGGATCGTGCGTGACGGGGGGGCATGCGTGGGGCGGTTCCCGCACGCATGCGTCACATCGTAGTAAAGAGGCGGCTCGCGCCTTCCCCATAAAAAGAGGGAGGCATGGAGGCGCGGCTCATTTACTAAGTGGACTCGGGCCGCGGTCTTGGAGGCTCCGACGCCCCATGATCACGGGGCGGGGAACGGTTGCCTCACCCGTCCCCTTGGCTCTGCTTGCTCGCCACATGGTCTTCATGCAGGTGGCAGGCGGTGGAGGCGGAAATCCGGGTCGTCGCTGATTGGGGCTGCGGGTCGGTCCGGATTCTCCGCGTCTCTGATGGCTGGATTGGCTGAGTAGAGCGGCCGGGCCTCGACCCCGCTCCTTTATAAGGAGGGGGAGGGGCGCCATCCCACATTCCTTCAATATCCATCCTCCTCCACCTCTGCTCCTTTCCTCCATCTGCAATGGCGAGAGGAGGTGCTGGGCCTTCGACGGTGGCGGCGAGGGTTGCTGCTCGTCAGTGCGTCCCTCCTTCCCATGAGCCTGTGGCGGAAGATCCGGCCACGAGAGGAAGGGGGCGGCGTGGCCGAGGTCGCCGCGGCGGTCGGGGAGAGGGGGACGAGGCGGCGCGGCGGCCGTGCCTCCCCAGTGGTGCCTCCCGCGATGGAGGGTCACG
>NW_025239759.1:0-3791 GCF_018294505.1 Triticum aestivum
GCTTCAAAGTCCTGAAATCATCACTTGTAACTCCGTTCTTGTTCCCCTTGCGCATGCCATCATCTCCATGCTTGTTCTTGCTCCAATGTTCATCCTTCTCCAAGCTAGGCCCTTCATTTGTAAGCAAAACAAATGTATCCAATTTAGGCAGCATCATATTCTCATGAACATTAGAATCATTACCAAGAAACGAAAGTACCTGGTAATTTAGTTGGGGTGCACGAGCTCTAGTAATTGGTCCAGTATGTATAGCAGCAGGGGCTGTGGGTGTAAAAATTGTATTGATGTCCTCATCATTCTTGAATGGACTCAATCATCCCATCAAGAAGATCGCCGACTTCCAACCCTACTCCAACCTCATTGAGCTCGTGCATCAAGCTACAAAGGCGGAACGTCAAGTGCAAGATGACTTCAAATACGCCAAGTACTCATCCAAGACCTACGGCTTCTCCAATAACCAAGCTTCAACAACTAATCCAACTTCGACATCAACCAAGCCTTCTCCAAGCAACGACGACAAGTCAATTTACAAGAAAACTTAGGCAAGTTCAAGTCGTCTTCCTCCGACTACAAGCAACTTCAAGCTGCATGCTTCTTCATCTACTCCGACCGATAAGACCGTCAAGACAACCTCCTTCAAGTGTTTCACTTGTGGCGGCCGAGGCCACAAGTCCTTTGAATGCACAAACAAGCGCACCATGATCCTCAACGACGATGGCACATATGACTCCATGAGTGATGAGGAGATGGAAGCTCTTGAGCAAGTGGCCATGCACCGGCGCGTGAACGAGGATGAAGATGATCAAGTCTTTTGTGATGAAGATATGAGCCCCGCTCTTGTTGTCTCCAAGGTATTAACTCTTCAACATCAACAAAAAGAAGACCAAAGATGCCACATCTTCCACACTAAGGCCGGCATCAATGGACGATCCGTCAAGGTCATCATCGATGGAGGTAGTTGCCACAACCTGGCAAGTGAAGAACTATCCTCCAAGCTTCAATTGGTCAAGAAAAAGCACCCGCACCCCTACAAGGTTCAATGGCTAAGTGACTCCGGCACTATACGAGTTGAGCATACGGTCCAAGTATCCTTCAAAATTGGTGCATATGAGGACACTTTGGAGTGTGATGTGGTCCCAATGACCGTTTGCCACCTGCTTCTTGGTCGACCATGGCAATTCGACCGTGGTGTCTTCCACAACGGGCGCACCAACCACTATAGCTTCAAGATGAAAGGAAATGAATATGTGCTACGACCTATGTCCCCTAGTCAAGTGATAGCCGACAAGCAAGCCAACCACCATAGAGAGAAGAGTCAAAAAGACATCCCCCAAAACGTGAGTGAGAGCCACAAGCCAAACTTGCGTGCCTCTTCGCCTAGAGAGAAAAACCTCATACTATTTGCCACAAAAAGTGAGATGAGAGAAGTGTGTGAGAACCCATCGAGTGTGAGGCACTTTGTCCTTGTATGCAAGGATGGAGAACCAAAAACTAACACCCTTAACGAGCTACCTTTAGTGTTTCAATCTCTTTTGCAAGAATTTCAAGATGTTTTCCCCGACGAGCTACCTCTGGGTCTCCCTCCTCTACGAGGCATTGAGCATCGAATCGACCTCATCCCCGGAGCGCCACTTCCAAACAAAGCTCCATACCGTGTCAATCCCGAAGAAACCAAGGAGATTCAACGGCAAGTACAACAACTAATCGACAACGGTCATGTACGTGAAAGCTTAAGCCCTTGTGCCATTCCGGTTACACTTGTGCCAAAACCCGATGGAAGTTTCCGCTTGTGTTCCGATTGTAGACCTATATATGCTATCACCGTTCGCTATAGGCATCCCATTCCTCGGTAAGATGATATGCTTGATGAACTTAGTGGAGCCAACTTTTTCCCCAAAATTGATCTTAAAAGTGGCTATTATCAAATCCGCATTCAAGAGGGTGATGAATGGAAAACTGCTTTCAAAACCAAATTTGGCTTATATGAGTGGTTAGTTATGCCTATAGGTTTATCGAAGGCTCCCGGTACTTTTGTGCGTCTCATGCATCATGTACTTCGACCTTATATTGGAGTCTTTGTTGTGGTTTACTTCGATGATATTCTTGTGTTTAGCAAAACCATGAAAGAGCATCTCAATCATGTTAGGGCTGTTTTACAAACCCTTCGCAAGGAAAGTCTTTATGCAAACATGAAAAAGTGCATATTTGGTGTTGACAAAGTGGTTTTCTTGGGTTTCGTTGTATCTTCCAAGGGTGTCCATGTTGATGAAACTAAAATTTGAAGCAATTAAAACTTGGCCCCAACCCACCAATTTGCAACAAGTGCGTAGTTTTCTTGGTCTTGCGGGTTTTTATCGTTGCTTTGTGAAATTTTTTAGCACTATCGCAGCTCCTTTGCATGCCTTGAGTAAGAAGAATGCTCCTTTTGTTTGGGGATCTTTGCAATCCACCGATTTTGATGACTCAAGTCTTTGCTTACTCATGCTCTGATTCTTGCTTTGCCCAAATTTGACAAAACTTTTGAAGTTCATTGCGATGCAAGTGGTACCCGAATTGGCTGAGTTTTGATGCAAGAAAAACGAGCAATTGCATATTTTAGTGAAAAACTCTCCGCTGCTCAACTTAACTACCCCATATATGATAAAGAATTGTATGCTCTAGTGCGTGTACTACATGTTTTGATAGAGGCAAAGGTGTCCCGTCTTTCGATGAGATGATGGATATCGCTTTGGTGGAAGTCGACTTTGACGATCCGACTACGAACGTGCGAGGACGTCGCGCCTTAGCAATCGCTAAACCAACTCCGAGAGGTTATTGACCACGCCGGAGCACGATCAACCTGACCACGAGGGTCTGTTTCCTGCGAGCAAACGAAGAACAAGCAAGAAACTGAGATTGCAATCTGGATATTGCGAATATAAGATGAAAACTTTATTGATCAAGGTGGGGTTCTGTGACGCCTTTGTCTGGTCGTTGAACACAAACGAGGTACGCGAAGTTGCAGCTATGGCGGACTTTTAATCTAAACAAAACCCAAAGTCTAAACGATGCCCTAAGGGCTGTATATATGGAGGAAGAGGGGGGAATTTCGTGGCCCTTGGTGGAGGGGTCCGAAATCAACCCTATCTCTTGTTTCCCCACACATACGGACTCTAAAAATAGCCTATACTTATGTATTTCGAAATTACATGGGCCTGGCCCAATAATAAGGTGACGCAGCACCTAAAATAGCCTCGGGACGAAATTTATGAAGTGGCATGATGAGGACATGACTACCTTGGATATGACCAAAAATATTGCATATATGCATATTTGTCAGGTGATTTCTAGTGCAAACTATTCAATAATCTATTTATGTTATCCAGAACAAAAATACTTCACACACTTTTGTGTTTTGTCTAATTGCAGGTGTATGGGACATTTGTACAATCCACATATGAAGATAAGGAAGAAAGAGATGTTTATTTGCTGTCCAAAAAGTTCTCTCACGTCACTTTTGGCCCAAGAGAAGATAGAGTCCAAGTCTCTCACGTTCTGGATTCAGATTCGGACTGCACAGACACACCTGACTCAAAACGCACACAAGTTTTTCATACGGACTCTGAATTGGGTGATTCTTTTTTTGTTGGAAACTAGATTTCGTGCACTTTCCAACCCAATTGGAATCACCTTCAAATTCGTCCGGAGCGTTGAGTTGTGTACGAAACAATCTGATGCTGCAGCAGAATCCGAGTCAAACTACAAGTCCAAAGGTGTTACATCACCTCCACTTGGGCCCATTGGCCTTGTAC
>NW_025239760.1:0-3791 GCF_018294505.1 Triticum aestivum
AAGCCCATTGGTGGTGGTGGTCATGCCCACTAGGGTCCTTTAACCCTCCATTTGAGTGTTTTCTCACCGGGCTGAGGGGAGTGCGGCCGGAGCATCGATGGCGGCACCTTCTTCCTCCACCACATGCATCATTCCTCCACCGCACACGTCATGAGTAGCACAACTGAAGTGGTGAGGGCCATTGGATCGGTGTCTGCCAGAACCCTGTTCTCCCCAAGGTTTGGTCCAAGGCCATCGTTCCATTAATCGGCAACCCCTCAGGTAAGCAATTTGTTCCCCATGCTCTAGTTAGTAGTTTGATTTTTTTCCTAGTTCCAAATCTGTTGGATTCAAGTCGAATCCAACCGATTGCGGGTAAATCACAACAATGCTCGTTAGGTAGTTAGGGTGTTCTTGCCACTGCTTAGGGTGTTGTTGTTACTTCTTAGGGTGTTCTTGCTACTTCCCTACATTGATTAGGTTGTTCTTGGTAGAATCACAATGTTATTTATGGTGTTCTTGGTAGAATCGCAATGCTGCTTATGGTGTTCTTGGTAGAGTCACGATGCTTCTTAGGTTTCTAGTAGAATCACAATGCTAGTTAGGGTGTGTGTGCATGATTATATAGTCATGCTACGTTCTTGCTATGTTCTTGCATGGCATAGGACAATGCATACGCATGCTATAAATAGTAGTAGGACAAATGTGAATATATTATGGGCCCTTCTGATCAAAGCACTCCCCGGTTGCAACTGCCATGATCATTGCGAGTTGCAATTGAATAGTGCTATGCTCAGATCATAGCATCTCCCAAGTGCAATTGCAATGAGCATTGTCAGTTGCACTTGGGTGGTGCTACGATCAGTGGTAGTTGCACTTGGACAATGCTATGATCAGATAACAGCACCTCCCAAGTGCAACTGCCAACGATCAATGCAATTGGGCACTGATCAGAGAAATGTCCTACAAATGTGCATGCATGTCGAGAAGTTTCTATGATCATGATAGTTGATATGATCATAGTATGATGTGCTCTATACTTACTCTTGTTCACTGAACTGGCAAGGTCGTGAATACAAAGTGGGACACCTCTAGTAGAGGGGTGTAGGTCATTGCTGGCGCCAGGGACACCGAGGACATCATCCCGGTGAACCGGTGGCTCAATAGGGTGGACGTGCCAAGCAAGCCCGCCCGGACGAGCCAACCGCTAGCTAGGCATTGGCAGTAGGGCTAGGCTTGGACACGAGTAGGGGACACGAGAGCCGCTCAGGTTCTACGTGCCCATCAAGGACGCAGAGGACATAGCCATGCTTGTCATCTCGGAGGCCTTCCGGACGATGATGAAGCAGTGGATCGTCCTGAAGATTCCTCGCATCCTCAAGCTATCTGCTAACAAGTGGTGCTAGTTCTGGGTCCAGGTCCAGATCTTCCACGAGCAGCGGGTGCTGCAGAGGGGCTGGGACTACTTCTGCGGCAAGCACGAGAGCGTCCCAGTGACCTGGTTGTCCTGAGGAGGTCCGGCCTGATCTTGAAGGTGCAAATCTATTGCGCCTCCACCTCCATGATGTGCAGGGTTAGGTGCCAGAAGCACTGCTATCAGGGCGAGATCGGACGTGCTCTTCCTCGTCTCTAGTTAGATGTTAAACTCGTTGCCATTTTGGGTGGGTGGTTCTCATGAACTTGATGTGAAACTGTATATTTTTTTCCAGTGATCAGCACCCTGCGGTTGTACAAGGGCATGGGATGCCTCTGTTGTCTTAAACTTATGTCTTAGTTCGTATGATGCATTGTTTAATATCATGCTAATGACTAGGGGTAGTGTTTATTGTGTTGTGATGTTGATATGTGATGCCTGCTGTGAAGTGTGTCGCATTCGGGTTGTAAACTTATCACATTTGAAAGGGGTGAATAGAACAGCTCCGTGCACAAAGCCAAACAGCTGTGGTTTGCATCTACTCACCTATGACAGCACAAATGCAGACCACTAAACAACAAGCATAATCTGGCCATTAATGCAATGCAGCCTGCTAAACAATATGAACAACATGGTTTTTAGCCTGCATTAACTCGGTTACATATGTAAGGGGCCTAAAAACAGTACAAGACCAAACACACCACTAGCCTCTCCAAGACTGGTTTCAAGCCCGTCGTTGCTGCACTCACCAGAGCTGCCTCTCCATGGCTGCGCATGGTGCTAGCTTAGACGTACGCACTCTCGGTTAGTTTTGTGTGTATGAATGCGAAAAGATTGTAGCTAGGTTGCATGATTCTACCCCCTCTCGTCCTTGTAGATCTAGCTAGCATAATTGCACCGACAGGGCCGTAATTGTACAACTAATTTTGCGTCAAGTCGCTCTAATGAAACAAGTTAACGATCACATGCATAGCTAAAGACAAGTTTCTCTTATCCCGAAATTTTTAATTAAGCTAAGATGCTCGTTGCTACCAAGTTGGTCCCCGTCAACAGTTTATCTAGCTAGATCTGTTCAAACGCACGCCTCTCCACGTTACTCACCACGAGCTCTCTTGACCCGGAAGACGCGGTTTCCTATTCAGTAATTAAGACCCTTAATCATGCTGCATCATTAGATGCCAACTCAAGCTACTACCTCCGTCCCGGTGTATAAGTCATTCGCGTAGTTCTAGGTCGATAATTTAACTATCTAAATATGTATTATATGTGACAAAAAATATATATTTAGAAACTACATCCGCGTGGAAATCTAGTGATATACTTTTCATGACATATAACACATATTTAATTCCTCAAATCGATGACCTAGAACTACGCGAATGACTTATACACCCGGACGGAGGGAGTACTAGGCTTCATCACTGCTCATTATTTTGAGTATAATCAACCATCTAGCTCAACAAGCTTTATTTGCATGTTCATCGACTCACGTTACTCAAGCTCAGTTGCACAAAACTAATTTTTTTTATTTACCACAAAGACCCATGCTTAGTTTCCAGGGTTAGCACACTAATTGGCCACCAGAAAGACAACACGCTTATTTTTCATAGTTAGGACACTCGTCTCTGGCAGTAAAGATGTGGCGTTCAACTTTCGTAAATACTACCTTCGTTCTGGTTTATTGGTCCCTTTTGTAATTTGTGCTAAATTTGGACTAAAGATTCAACTGACAAAATGTTAGTGCATGTCAGGATTTGTGTTTGAACATAGTTTTCAATTATATAATTCTTTTTACATGCATAAATATTTTATTAGTTAAATTTATGGTCAAAATTTGGCACATATTACGATGGGACCAATAAACCAAAAGAGGTAGTAGTACTCTAGGCGCTATTAAGCTCAAAAAAATTCTACCGCTTCCCAAGCAGTTAGTACTCCCTTTCTCTCAGTTTACAAGGCGTGCGCGTACCCCTGGGTCGTCAATTTGACCAACCTAATAGAAGTCATATATTACAAAAAACATACGATTATAAAGTTCAGATATTCTATTTTCAAATTGTATAATTTTTGTGTTATATAGTTTATATTATGGTGATCAAATTGGCAGTTTAGGTATACGCGCAGGACTTGTGAACTGAAAGAGGGAGTATCCCAAAAAACTGAAAACTTTAAGAAGGCAGAAAATTTCATCCATTGTTAATGTTAATGAAATTTAAAATTTCGATGGTGTAATATAATAGCATAACTTAAGCTTTCACGATTTTTAGAAAAAACACTGTCGAATATTAATCACTAGTGATTACCAAAATTCTCGAAGGCTTTGGATGAATTATTTCCTCCTAAGATATGTATGTGCAGCTATCAACAAAGTCAACAATCTTCTCGCAAGAAAAACAAA
>NW_025239761.1:0-3790 GCF_018294505.1 Triticum aestivum
TCTAGATGAAGCTACAAACCTACCCCGGTTTAGACCTTTGGACGTCGGGTCGGTAGGTTTCACGGTTCGGAGTTATTAGAAAAGTAATTTCCTTGTACTACTAAACATTGGTCTCATGCGGTTTCGGGCGAGTAGAGGCTCTTTTGGTGCTTCGTTCGAAATTTTGAAGCACAAGCATTCACGTTTAGAGTACTCTTGAACTATGAGGATTGACCTAAATAGACAACGTTATATTTGACCTTGTATGTTTGAAAACTTCATTAAATTATCCGCTTCTTTTTGAAATTTTGACACTTGAAAATCCTATAACTATGATTATTTTGGAATGGAGGAGCTAAATTTGAATATATTTTGTACACGACTACATATGCTATTATGTACAAAATCAGAGCAAAGATTGGTACCCCCATAGTTTAGGTATGGTTTACAAATGCCATGATATCAAATTCAAATAATTGAATGGACTATATGTCGAATTCGATTTTTTTAAACCACCTTAGGTTGAATTCAAATGTATGCTAGTTCATAGGTAGCTATTTATAAATGTCCATTGTGTAACTTCTGTTTGTATAATGTGCTTTACACACACAACATGAACTATACTCACGTTTATATTCGATTGCTAAAGCGATGCATTGTCTGGAGTTCAAAATACTAACTATGTGGATCAATTGTGTCGAATAATAACATAGACATGCTCAAATTCGATAGAATCTAGATGTCTGATGGATCAATGACCGCTCCTTATGCGAATTGCAAATATCATGATCCCATCCTAATATTTGGATACAATTTATATCTTTAATCAATGTGTAGAGCAGTCTTTTACGTGTAGTTTCACTCTCCATCGATGGTCTCACACACATGCTCACACTCTCTCTCCCGAGGTGTCTTTCTCGCACACATGCTCTAGATATAACCCTCCCTCCCTCTCGAAACCATTTACAACTGTTTTCACTAAGCTTTATCACAAGCACTCTTCCTCTCGCAAACATACACACGCACAATCCTCATCGACCCTTTCTATATACATGGACCTGCCTACGTGTCTCGTGTATGCACGTTATCTTTACGACTGTCTCTCACGCATTATCTCACACCTCTCTTCCTAATCGACGAGTATGATTCTAGCAGAGCATTCTGTAGGATGCCCCTTAAAGTTAGGTTGGATGAATAGTAATATGAGAGATAAAGGTGTTACCTTAGTCCGAGAACCTAGGGTTACAAATCCTAGCCGGCTTACAGAGTCCTTCACAATTCTGCTATCTTTGTCTTGTACGACTAGTCATCCATGGGTCTTCCTAAATGTGTCATGGGCCGACCAATGTGGCGTAGGACGGAACCGAACGAAGGGCCTCACCTCGACCCACTGGACCTCACACGGTGACACACCCTCTGCCCCCACATCTCATTATCTTCTCACACCCACACATACCGACACAAACACCACACACACAGAAAATTTCTCCTGGTGCCTCTATTCCCTCCCCCCTTGCATATACACACTCAAGGGAATGGAATCTCTTGTCGTGACATCATATTGGTCTCTCTCTCTCTAGACCACTCTCATTTCTCGTGCTATCTCTCCCACGCCCCCCCGTCGGCCCCTCTATCCATGCCTCTCTCGAATACGTAATACACACACAGACCTCTCTAGGCCCCGCCAAATGCATCAACTAAACATTCACACATGTTACATCACGTACCCCATTGATCTAAAAAGCCCTCTCTTCACGTTTATTTCGCATACAACATTCCTTTTGAATAAAGTGTGGCCAGAAAATTATTTTAGAGTTTCTACATATATACAACATTACAAAGTTATATGGAGGAGTATGAACACTAATTTGCATTGCATGGTGCGCACAATGATATTTATTCCAAACTGTTAATTTGTATATTTTTATACTATATACAAAGTTAGTCATAATAAAGAGAAACGAAGAGCATCTCTCTCCATCGCATGCCCCCCCTGTACGCCCCTTTCACGTATGCACACAAAACTATCTCCAGGTCCTCTAAAAGTAAGCCCCTAGAAAATTCACGCGTGTTTCATCTTTCTCTTGGCATATATGCAATGACGATCATTGTATTTGAAGCGAAAGCACGATACATACATTGGACTTCATAATCCACTCATTATGGTCATCGTTTACGTTTAGTGGTTATTATACAGTCACGGGCTCACCGTACAACTTTGTATTTGCTCATGACATGACTAGTTGACCAGTTAAACGCTCCACATGGCACCTCTAGTGTTGCATCACGTTATCTCACTACAATCGTGCCCACCTGTCGACTTGTATCTACTCTACATCTACACTATTATAAAATACATAAAATACACTCTTATAAAAAACAAAGTTGGTGATGATGGTGTGCCTGCCATCCTACAATATAGGCCGTCCGATTTATATCTGACGGATAGGAAAGAAACTATGGCAATTTTGCAAAAAGGTACCCACACACCTCTCTACATTTGCAAATAAGGCCTTCCCTTGTTCATCCTTTTCTCTCACAAGATAAACAAGTCATACAAATGCATCTTGATGTTACGTGCAACGCACGGGCATCTTGCTAGTAAGAATGAAAACAAACGACAAAAAAATATTTTGACGGTGGTTCAAAGTCATGACCGCGGGCACAGCAGACAAGGTGGCCTTGTATTGGTATGCTGAGCCGTTTGTTTTAACACACAGGAGCTGGGGTGGTGATTATACACACACGCACACATGCACACGAACTCCATGCACGCAACACTCACACAAACACATGCACCCACACACGCACGCAACACTCACACGTACACACGCAGCCACGCACGCACGCAACACTCACACACACACACGCACACGCATGCATGCACACACCAGTACACCACACGACCAACACACACTCTCACGCTCAAGTGCTCAACCTACACATGCATGCGCACACATCAGGACCTGACAGACACATACACAACCAGGTGATTCCCGCGCACGGGTTGGAGCCTTGTCGCGCCTGCATAAATTTGTGTTTATCTGACCTTTTCCCTATGCGAACTGACAGGTGGGACCCACAAGGAACATGGTCAATTTAACTAGTCAACATGGCGCCACGCAGACTATTTGGCCGGTCAACAGAGTGCAATCCAATGCTGAACTGTGAGCAAGTGACCGGATAATCACTGCAAAACGTATATAGTGACCGTAATCAGCTTATTCTGAAGTTCGGTGACCGTATTACCCTTTTCTCTCTGTAGGCCCTCCAAAACTACATCTCTACACGTTCTCGCATGTTACATCTAACAACTACGCAATACAACACTACTACTACACTCTAACACAATAAATCATATGTGTTTTTAGTTTTACTAGATATCATATTGTTACTTATAATTATTTAGTTTGCATACATAAAAATTGCCTTTGAAATGTATGGCCAGTATCATCTACCGCGCGGGAAAAATCCCGCCCTTTCCTATTTAATCGGGTTTGTATCGATGGATTGTGCGAAACAGCAAAACTATAGTACTATACAGTACAAGTGACAGTTCACTGGGTCGTCGTGTCGTCTACTCCTCCATCGTAAGAGTGGAGCGCTCGCTTTCATAAATCTTCTAGTCACTTTCACCGACATGTGGTACATCAAGCTACCGGGTCCACGTGCCATACCGGAATACAGTGCAGAGCAGCCTGGGTGAAGCACCCCAGTCATGGCGCCGGCGTAGTAATGAGCAATGAGGCGTCAAATCACAAAGCTGCACCTTTCCTATGGTTAAGTTGGAGGGACGAAGTAATAATGGTAA
>NW_025239762.1:0-3790 GCF_018294505.1 Triticum aestivum
TCCAAGGAGAAGAAGAACAATGCGAAGGGTGGCGGTGTCAAGAAGGGCAATACCACCCCATCCAACAAAGCCGGCGACTTTAATCCTTCTTATGTGTTATGCCGTGCTAGTGATGGGCATGTTTATGCCAAATTTGTTGGTTCTCCTCATGAGTACATTGAATGGTCTATTTGGGTTCCTAAGACCCTTGTTACTAACATCAAAGGACCCATTACAAAATGGGTACCTAAAACCAAGCATTGATCTCTTGTAGGTGTTTGCTTCTGGTGGGGGATCATGGTTGCTCGATAGTGGAGCTACAAATCATATGACCGGAAGCAAGGACTTTGTGGTGGACGTGCACAAGATTCCATCTATGCCCACCAATGTCGAGTGGGGTGATGCCTCGTCCTCTAAGGTATTGGGACTCGACAAAGTAGTCATTTCTCATGATCTCATGATCGAGAAAGTCATGCTTGTTGAGTCCCTTGCATACAATTTACTTTCCGTTCGTCAACTTGCTATCATGGGCTTTGCCACTTTCTTTGATATTGATACCGTGGCCCTCTTGTGGAGCAAGACTCTTAAAGTAGCCTTTGTTGGGCATGTCGAGAACGGTCTCTATGTGATTAACTTTTCGGAGCGACCCACTAAGACCGCGACATGCCTAATGGCTAAAGTTGACGTGGGATGGCTTTGGCATCGCCGTTTAGCCCATGTCAATATGAGATCTTTGCAAAGTATTCTCAAGGGGGGCCATGTCCGTGGACTAACGAACGTTAGTTTTGCTAAAGATCGTGCTTGCAGTGCTTGTATCGAAGGAAAGCTTCATGAGAAGGCTCACCCTCCCACGACTCTCATTTACTCGAAGAGGCCTTTGGAAATCCTTCATTTGGATCTCTTTGGGACTCCATCCTTTGATCGTCTTGGGGGTAGAAAGTATTGCTTGGTAATTGTGGATGACTATTCAAGATACACTTGGGTGTATTTCTTCAAGAGGAAGAGTGAGACCCAACAAACCGTCATTGACTTTGCAAATGAAGCCCAACGTCAACACAATGCAAAGATCTTGACAATAAGAAGTGACAACGGCACCGAGTTCAAGAACTACACCTTGGATGAGATTCTTAGTGATGAGGGGATCAAGCATCAATATGCCGCACCTTACACCCCTCAACAAAACGGTGTTGCGGAGAGGAAGAACCGGACGTTGATGGATGCCGCAAGGACCATGATGGCGGAGTTCAAGTCTCCATACAACTTTTGGGCCGAAGCCATCAACACCTCGTGTCATGCATCCAATCGGCTCTACCTCCGCAAGGGCTTGAACAAGACTCCATATGAGATACTCACCGGTAACAAGCCCAACCTCAAGTACTTTCGGGTGTTCGGGTGTAAGTGTTTCATTCTCAAGAAAGGTGTTCGGTTGTCTAAATTTGAGGCTAGAGCATATGAGGGCATATTTGCTAGTTATGCTACAAACTCTCATGCTTACCGTGTCCTCAATAAATCCACGACTTATTGAGGAGACGTGTAACGTGGAGTTTGATGAGAATAATGGCTCCCAAGTGGAGCAAAGTGGCACTTGTGATGTAGGTGATGAAATTCCTCCTCAAGCCATAAGAAGAATGGGTGTTGGTTTTATCTTACCCATAGAGGAACCCCTTGTGACCGAAGTAGAAGGACAATGCTCCACTCAAGTGGAGCCATCACCAACCCAAGGCGCACACGCTTCCGAAGAACAAAGTGAAGGCCCTCAACCTCATGAACAAGACCAAGGGCAAGATCATGCTCAAGACGGTGGAGACACACCAAG
This sequence comes from Triticum aestivum, assembly GCF_018294505.1. Lineage (NCBI taxonomy): Eukaryota > Viridiplantae > Streptophyta > Magnoliopsida > Poales > Poaceae > Triticum > Triticum aestivum. Next base: position 1,796 of record NW_025239762.1, read on the forward strand.
TGATGCCCAAGGTCAAGTTCTCTCCTCCGAGCAAGTTCAAGATCAAGAACAAGCTCAAGACGGCGCTCAAGATGATCTAGTGACCGCTTCTCAACTCACCTCCGAGGAGGAATTGGAGCGTCGTGCCGCCAAGATTGCTTCCAAGCTCTCCACCAAGGGTCATCTCATGAAGAATGTGCTTGGAAGCATTCAAAAGGGGGTAAGCACTCATAGACAATTGGCAAACTATAGTGAACATCACGCGTTTGTCTCTTGTGTGGAACCCCAAAAGGTATATGAAGCTCTCGAAGATCCGGATTGGCTCAATGCCATGCATGAAGAACTCAGCAACTTCGAGTACAACAAGGTGTGGAGATTAGTGCCAAGGCCAACGGGGAACCACAATGTCATTGGAACGAAGTGGATATTCAAGAACAAGCAAGATGCTCATGGGACCATCATCCGCAACAAGGCACGATTGGTGGCACAAGGCTACTCCCAAGTTGAGGGTATCGACTACGGTGAAACCTTTGCTCCCGTTGCTCGCCTTGAATCTATTCGTTTGTTGATTGCTTATGCTTCTCATCACAACTTTAAGTGGCAACAAATGGATGTGAAGAGTGCTTTTCTTAATGGACCTATTAATGAGTTGGTGTATGTCAAGCAACCCCCCGGGTTCGAGGATCCCTACTTTCCCGATCGTGTGTATCAACTCAATAAGGCACTCTATTGCCTTAAACAAGCCCCACGTGCGTGGTATGACCACCTTACCGAGTTGTTACAAGATCGTGGGTTTGAAGTTGGGCTAATCGACCCCACTCTTTTTACTAAGAAGGTCAAAGGGGAGTTGTTTGTGTGGCAACTATATGTTGATGACATTATCTTTGGTTCCCCTAACAAAGCTTTCAATGAGGAATTTGCCGCACTCATGACCTCAAAGTTCAAGATGTCTTCCATGGGAGAGTTGAAGTTCTTTCTCGGTTTCGAAGTAAAGCAAAGAAGAGAAGGAACCTTCATCAACCAAGCCAAATACACTCAAGACATGCTCAAGAGATTCAATCTAAGTGATGTCAAGCCGGCGTCCACTCCAATGCCCACCAAGTGCCAACTTGACATCGATCCCAATGGTAAAGCGGTGGATCAAAAGGTATATCGCTCCATGATTGGTTCATTACTTGACCTTTGTGCATCTAGACCGGATGTCATGTTGAGTGTGGGAATCTGTGCATGTTTTCAAGCCGCACCTAAGGAAAGCCACTTTGTGGCAGTCAAGCGAATCTTTCGATATTTGGCTCATACCCCAAACTTTGGCTTATGCTACCCAAGAGGAGCAAACTTCAAGCTTGTAGGGTATTCAGACTCCGATTGGGCGGGAGACAAAGTGGATAGGAAGTCCACTTCCGGAGGGTGCCAATTCCTTGGTTGCTCCTTGGTAAGTTGGTCTTCTAAAAAGCAAAGTTGTGTGTCTCTCTCGTCCACCGAAGCGGAGTATGTGGCGGCCGGGAGTTGTTGTGCACAACTCTTATGGATGAGGCAAACTTTAAAGGACTACGGTGTCATTTGTGACAAAGTGCCTCTTTGGTGTGATAATGAAAGTGCCATCAAGATTTCTCTCAACCCGTTGCAACACTTCAAGACGAAGAATATTGAGATTCGGTATCACTTCATCCGGGATCATATTAGGCGAGGGGAGATCGAGCTCAACAATGTCAACACTCATGATAACCTTGCAGATATTTTCATGAAGCCGTTGGATGAAGCAAGATTTCGCGAGTTAAGGCATGAGCTAAATATCATTGATTCGAGCAATGTTGCTTGAACACTTGCACTCCCCACCATACTCGACTTGTTATCTTGTTTAGGTGTAGGCATGGACATAGGGGGAGTGTTGTTCTCTTAATGAACTCTCCCTCCCCTTATTATGCATAAATTGATCAACTCTTTCACATTAGCCATTTTTGATGGTACTTGTGCTTCAAAGACGAGTTTTGGTCATGGGCCCAAGGATAATTCTTC
>NW_025239763.1:0-3789 GCF_018294505.1 Triticum aestivum
ATCGCTCGTGCCAGATACATGGCACCCCCAAAAAACCAGCCAACCACACCAACAGGGATTGTTGGGTGTTCAAGTAAGCAGGCAAGATAAACGCCGAAAACAACGACAAGGGGCTGCATAGCGATGACGAGGAAGAGACCCGGCCGCCGAACAATAGAGGACAGAAGGGCTTTCTCACACAAGTGCGGACGGTGAACATGATATACGCAACCCACATACCCAAAAGGGAGCGGAAGCATGCACTAAGGGACATATATGCGATGGAGCCAGTCGCACCGAAGTTCAACCCATGGTCTTCCTGCCCGATCACCTTTGATCGAAGGGACCACCCCACTAGCATCCGTCACAGCGGTTTTGCCGCATTGGTTCTTGACCCAATTATTGACGGATTACACCTCACCAGAGTCCTGATGGACGGCGGCAGCAGCCTGAACCTGATTTATCAGGATACAGTGCGCAAAATGGGCATAGACCCGTCAAGAATCAAACCCACAAAGACGACTTTAAAGGCGTCATTCCAGGTGTAGAGGCCAACCGTACAGGCTCCGTTACACTTGAAGTGGTCTTCGGATCCCCGGATAACTTCCAGAGTGAAGAGTTAATCTTCAACATAGTACTGTTTCGCAGCGGCTATCACGCACTGCTCGGGCGAACCGCATTCGCAAAATTCAATGTGGTGCCGCACTACGCGTACCTCAAGCTCAAGATGCCAGGCCCTCGAGGCGTAATCACGGTCAATGGAAACACTGAACGCTCCCTCTGAACGGAGGAGCATACGGTCGCCCTTGCGGCAGAAGTGCAGAACAGCCTCTTAAGGCAATCCTCCAGTCCGGCCAATAAACAATCGGACACTGTCAAGCGCGCCCAGAGTAACCTACAGCAAGACCGCCTGGCACGTTCTGAACAAGCGTAGTAATGCGGCCCCAACCCCAGCCCTCGTGAACTCGCGAAGCCAGTACTACGCGCACGTAATTGCGCTCTGAAGCACCATGGGCATAGGGGACGGGCCATGACCACGGCATGCACAGAATGCGGCTAGACCACAGTAGGGGCTCCCGTTTGTGTCATTCCTTTTTTTTCTTTTTTTTCTTTTTCTTTTTACTTTCAGGACTCTGTTCTCCAGAAGCCCTGTCCGGCATTCCTGCCGACTACACAATGCAACAGCCAGGGAAGCAGAAAACCGCGTCAAGTGTCCAGGTGGTCTCTATTACGAGCAGTACACCTGTTTTACATACCACACTGCAAACTTACCCCTGGAAGGGGGACATGTCAAAAGTCCCGTACCTTGCTTATCGCCAAATCTGTATCGTTCTGCTTTTATTTGCAGTTTATTTTGAATAAACAATATATAGCTCTTGCCTAATATTGCATTCTTTCCCATTGTATATGTTCATCTATGACATTGCGCAACCGTACAATTTGGTACGGCCACCACACCAGGGGCTTATGTACCCCAAAAACATGGTGTGACAAGTCCGAACACTTTCACAAGTGCAGCACCCCGAACTTATAGCATTATATGCATCGGCTCCGAATCATGTCTTGGGTCAATAGTTGGGTTTGCCCGGCTCCCATGTTTTGGTACCTTACGTTCCGTTATATCGGCTAAGGTAGCATTGGGAGAACCACTGCGATTGTGCCCCGGTTGAGCTGGGTTGAGCACCTCGGTGGAGAAAGCTAAAACTGACCGTCATGATAAGGCGAGAGTCGGTCGCTGTTTGAGAGGTTTCTTCGAGTCCCTAAAGACTTATGCCGCTTAGAGCGAGGAACCGGCATTGTCCGGCCAAGGCGTGGATAGCGCCCCGAACTCAGTCTTCCGAATACTAGGGGCTTCGCCGAAATTTAAAATTATAGAATTCTACGGCTAAGTGAGAGTGTTCAAGCACTATAAGTCCGGTTGCCTGGTTCGTTGCATTGAGCGCCTCCCTCGAAGGACCCAAGAATGGGAACAAGAGCGCTCAAGTTTATCCCGAACACCCCAGCACTCGTGGCATGGGGGCTGAAGCCAACGACTTGCCATCTCTCAGATTTGATAAATGGCCGCACAGAAGGTAATATTTTAAATTCAAAAGTGTTGCTTAACGCATATGAACAAGTTTTCAGCATACAGGATAACAAATGCGAGTCTATTAAAAAACTACATCTTTGGAGCATTCACCCGCTATAAGGCGGGCACCCTTCAGGACGCCCTCATAATACATTTCGGGCTTGCGATTCTCCTTGCCCAGTGGTGGTCCGTCCTTCACAAGCTTCTCACCGTCCAGCTTGCCCCAGTGCACCTTAGCACGGGCAAGGGCCCTACGGGCACCTTCGATGCAGACGGAGCGCTTGATAACTTCAATCCATGGACAGGCGTCCACCAGCCGCCGCACTAGCCTGAAGTAGCTCCCAGGCATGCCCTCATTTGGCCACAGCCGAGCTATAAGGCCCTTCATGGCCTGTTCGGCGACCTTGTGGAGCTCGACCAATTGCTTCAGTTGGTCTCTCAAGGGCACCGGGTGTTCGGCCTCAGCATACTGAGACCAAAACACCTTCTTCGTCGAGCTCCCCTCTTCGGCTCGATAGAAAGCGGCGGCATCGGATACACTGCAGGGCAGATCTGCGAAGGCTCCTGGAGAGCTCCGGATTCGGGTAAGTAACAGATAATTGACTTTTACATTCTTGCTTTGCATAAATAATGCCTTACCCGCCGCTATCTTCCTCATTGCCTCAATCTCCTGGAGGGCTTTCTGGGCTTCGGCCTTAGCGGCCTTGGCACTCTCAAGAGCCAAGGCAAGCTCGGACTCTCGGGTCTTCGAGTCACGCTCCAAACCCTCGTGTTTTTCCACGAGAGCCTGGAGCTCTTGCCGCACCTCCGCCACCCGCGCCTCCTGCTTCTCTCGCTCGGTGCGCTCCGCGGCCACTTTGTTTTCGGCCGCGGTCAGCGCTTCCTTCAGGGTCGCCACCTCGTTCGTGGCCCCTGCAATACTCACGTTATTCATGTCATTTTTTGCAACCAAATCCTTTCTATAAGGTATTACTTTAATAAGGTATTACTCACCTTCCTTGTCCTCGAGCTGCTTCTTGGCAAGGCCGAGCTCGTTCTCAGACTGCTTGAGGCTCTGCTTCAATGCATTGACCTCCGTAGTCAGTGCGGCAGAGGTCAGCAGCGCAACCTGCATTCCCATATTGACATACTTATGTTAGACTCCTGCGTATATCTTTTTAGATCCTTAGTCCGGCTTTTCTTTCCGAACACCGAACTAAGCATCAGGGGCTACTGTCTATGCCGTAATATTTTTACATATTCTAAAACTTACATCAAAGCCTGTTAGAAGGCTGGTACAGGCTTCAGTCAGCCCGCTCTTGGCGGACTGAACTTTCTGGACCACCGCACTCATGATAGTGCGGTGCTCCTCGTCGATGGAGGCGCCATTAAGCGCCTCCAGCAAGCTATCCGGTGCCTCCGGTTGGATGGAGGTCATCAGCGTCGCAGTCTTTCCCTTCTTACGAAGGGGCCGCTTGCCGGACTTCGGAACCACTGAAGGTTCCGGTACAGAGTCCGGCACAGGGTCGGACTTAGAGCCCTCCGGGGTTTTGCCCCCTTTGCGCCCGGAGTCCGGGAGGTCGCCTTGCGGCGCCTCTAGGACCTCCTCCTCCTGGTTGGGCCCCTTTTGGGACTCCACTGCGGTGTTGACCGCATCGCGAGGAGAGGAGGCGGCCGGAAGTGAAGTACTATTCATATCCGACGAATCCAGGGAGCCGCTCGACGAAGCGGCGAGCTCGTCCTTGGGCGGGCTACATGGTTAT
>NW_025239764.1:0-3789 GCF_018294505.1 Triticum aestivum
CATTAAATAGGGCACCGTCTAATCCGTTGAGACGACACCGTATGAACTATGGTTTGGCTAGAAACCTAAGATGTCGTTTCTTAAAGTTTGGGGTTGTGGTGCTTATGTGAAAAAGTTTCAACCTGATAAGCTCAAACCCAAATCGGAAAAGTGTGTGTTCATAGGATACCCAAAGGAAACTGTTGGGTACACCTTCTATCACAGATCCGAAAGGCAAGATCTTTGTTGCTAAGAGTGGATCCTTTCTAGAGAAGAAGTTTCTCTCGAAAGAAGTGAGTGGGAGGAAAGTAGAACTTGATGAGGTAATTGTACCTTCTCCCAAATTGGAAAGTAGTTCATCACAGAAATCAGTTCCAGTGATTCCTACACCAATTAGTTAGGAAGCTAATGATGATGATCATGAAACTTCAGGTCAAGTTACTACCGAACCTCGTAGGTCAACCAGAGTATGGTCCGCACCAGAGTGGTACGGTAATCCTGTTCTGGAAATCATGTTACTAGACCATGACGAACCTACGCACTATGAGGAAGCGATGATGAGCCCAGATTCCATGAAATGGCTTAAGGCCATGAAATCTGAGATGGGATCCATGTATAAAGAACAAAGTATGGACTTTGATTGACTTGCCCAATGATTGGCGAGCCATTGAGAATAAATGGATCTTCAAGAGGAAGACGGACGCTGATAGTAGTGTTACTATCTACAAAGCTCGAATTGTCGCAGAAGGTTTTTGACAAGTTCAAGGCACTACTAGGAAAAGGGCTATAGCTAATATGGACATTAATGGCGCACCATATATGTGGTACGCCACTGCTATATAGCAGTGGCGCAACGGATACAGGTGCGCCATTGGTGTCCTCATTACCAATGGCGCACCACACACACGGTGTGCCATTACTAACAATTTTTTTATTTTTCCAAAACTACTAATGGCGCACCAAGGCACAGTGCGCCATTACTAGTTTTAACTAGTAATGGTGCACCACACACTCCGTGCGCCACTACTAACAATTTTTTTTTCAAAACTAGTAATGGCGCACCAGGGTAGAGTGCGCCATTACTAGGTCAAACTAGTAATGGCGCACCACAACCAAGGTGCGCCACTACTAACAATTTTTCTTTTTGCATAAATAGTAATGGAGCACCACCTAATAATGCGCCATTAGTAACCAGGGTTACTAATGGCGCATTATTAGGTGGTGCGCCATTAGTAACCTGAGACTGGCTAGATATTTTGGACAGCCACCTACCACACTCACTTTCCCCACTTCATTCTCTCCGCGTCCTCCTCCAAGCTTGTCTCGGCTGCCTCCTCCTCCTAACCTCATTTGCACCATAGATTCACCCAAATTAAGTGGTTAAATTTCCTTTTTTTTGATAGGTAAGTAAGGGGAAAGCTTCTTTATGTTGTAGATCTACTTTTTTCTCCCTCCAACAACGTGCCCATGCACTTTTTATGGCCTAGATCTACGTATGTTTGTGGTGTTGCATATGTTTGTGTTTGCAGGTACCGGTATTTGAAATGCGATAGTTGCCAATATTTTGCCGGAATGTTGTTTCATTTCCGTTTCGACGAGAATTTGGCACTATGCATTCTTTTTGGTCCTATTTTTAGGCAAAGTCATGCCAATTTTTTTGGTTCTAAAATATCATTTTGCTCTACCCCGCAGGCGACCATGGTCTGTATGATGACCGAAGGCATCGTGAATAGGTTTTTGAGCTCCGCGAGGCCGAGATGCTTCAAAAGAACGAGACGGAGATAAGATGTATGTGTCGAAGATGCAAGCTGAGGAGCCTTATGGACCCGGATTCCGTACAGGTGCGGGACCACCTCCTCTTGCGTGGTTTCATGGATGGCTATCGGTGGCAAGGTGGTGAAGATGATTATGAAGTCGTCCATGGGGGCCGGGCAAGAAATGAGGAAGGGAAGCAAGACAATCGCGGCGCGGGCGGGCGAGAAGACGAAGAATCTCCAGGACATGATCACGAAGTAGATGCAGTACACAGTCATCATGTAGAAGATGCCGGAGATGATGATGAGGAAGATGCCGGAGCAGACGAAGGGCATGATCATGAAGATGAAGATGCCGAAGCAGATGATGATGGACCATCGATGGGCTGGTTGCAGGACCCTCATATTGAAGAGCTGCTTCTCAAGGAGACGAATAACACAAGAGCAGCCGCCCGAGAGAAAGCCAAGCTGGATCAACTGGAGATAGACGCGGTTACTCCATTGTATGAAGGATGCAGGCCCGAGGATACCCTCTTGAAAGTAACGGTCATGGCTCTGGAGATGAAGGTAAAACACAAAATGACCAATGCATGCTTCGACCATGACATGTCATTCTGGCACGAACGTCTTCCCAAGGGGAACAAGTGCCCGACCAGTTTCGAGGAGGCGAAGAAAATCGTGTGTCCTCTGGATTTACCACACTTGAAATACCATGTGTGCATGAACAATTGCATCATTTATCGGGACAAGCACCCGGAGTCTACCATATATCCGGTGTGCGGCGTCACTCGATACAAGAAGAGGAAGAAAGCTCCTCGAAAAGTGGTGTGGTACTTTCCGATCACTCCTTGTCTGCAGCGGTATTTCGCGGACCCTAAGCTAGCAAAGCTCCTGTGTTGGCATGCGGACAGGGAGGAGAAGACGCGAGAAGATGACGGAAATGATCCGGAGATAAATAAAAAAGACAAGATGCTGAGTCACCCTAAGGATGCGAGCCAGTGGCAAGCGTTGAACTTCGAACACCCAGAATTTGGGGACGATCCAAGGAACATTGTGCTGGGCGCGAGCACCGATGGAGTCAATCCGTTTGGCAACTAGAGAAGCACACATAGCACCTAGCCTGTGTTTGTGTGGATGTACAACCTTCCCCTTGGTTGTGCATGAAGAGGAAGTACATTCAGATGAGTATGCTAATTGAAGGATCGAAACAACTAGGGAACGACATCAATCTGTATCTGGGGCTGCTGAAAGAGGAGCTAGACACGCTGTGGAAAACGCCAACCAATACGTGGGATGCCGCAGAGAAAGAATATTTCCCTATGAGAGCCGCACTGCTCACGACGGTGCACGACTATCTCGTTTACGGATATGTCGTGGGGCAGGTGGTCCACGGATTTTCTGGATGCGTCAGGTGCATGGATGACACAATGTATCGCCAGCTAGATAGAGATCTCGGGTCTTCGAAAACCGTGTTCATGGGACATCGAAGGTGGCTTCGCGACGATGACCCATGGAGAAAACGCAAGGATCTGTCTGATGGTGAAACCGAACCCCGATGACGCCCGCATACGAGGAGCAGCGAGGAAATAGACGAGCTATTGAAAAATTGGAAAGAGTGCCCGGAGCCGGGAAAGAAGCGAAAGGCGCCAGAGCCGCTGCTAAAGGTATGGAAAACGAGGTCTGTTTTCTGGGACTTCCCGTACTGGAAGATCCACCTTGTGCCTCATAGCCTTGATGTCATGCATATCACGAAGAACGTTTGCGAGAGTCTGCTTGGTACCCTGCTCAACATGCCAGAGAGGACCAAAGATGGGCCGAAAGCAAGGGCAGACTTGAAATCAATGGGCATCAGGGAGGAGCTTCACGCTAATGATGATGAGGCGAAGCAGGACACGGAAAGTTGTCGCAAAGGCAAAAAGGCCAAGAAGACCGGAAATGACTACCCTCCTGCGTGCTTCACTCTAAGTCAGGAGGAGATTGAGAAGTTTTTCACCTGCCTCGTAGGAGTAAAACTTCCTTACGGTTACGCAGGGAAGATAAGCAGATACCTAGACTC
>NW_025239765.1:0-3789 GCF_018294505.1 Triticum aestivum
AGTCCGTATGTGTGGGGAAACAAGAGATAGGGTTGATTTCGGACCCCTCCACCAAGGGCCACGAAATTCCCCCCTCTTCCTCCATATATACAGCCCTTAGGGCATCGTTTAGACTTTGGGTTTTGTTTAGATTAAAAGTTCGCCATAGCTGCAACTTCGCGTACTTCGTTTGTGTTCAACGACCAGACAAAGGCGTCACAGAACCCCACCTTGATCAATAAAGCTTTCATCTTATATTCGCAATATCCAGATTGCAATCTTAGTTTCTTGCTTGTTCTTCGTTTGCTCGCAGGAAACAGACCCTCGTGGTCAGGTTGATCGTGCTCCGGCGTGGTCAATAACCTCTCGGAGTTGGTTTAGCGATTGCTAAGGCGCGATGTCCTCGCACGTTCGTAGTCGGATCGTCAAAGTCGACTTCCACCAAAGCGAAATCCACCATCTCATCGAAAGACGGGACACCTTTGCCTATATCAGCTTGCTATGTTGCATCACCCATGTTCCACTATTACTTGCTTTCTTGGGTTGATGACATATATGTTCATGCCTCTCACATGATATATCTTGATCATTGTCTCTTGTGTCCATTAGTTGCCTCTTTCATATCCACTTGTATTGAGTGCAACCATACTATGCTTATTGCTCTTGGAGACTTTGACACCTTACTTGTGATGCATGCTTGTTTGATTGAGCCTATTGTTTTTGGTTGTTCTTGCATCTTATGCCTCCATACTATGAAATGCTCGCTTGTCCTTTCTTATGATGAGCATGATGCATACACTTGTTTGGTATCTTACCACACGAATGATAGGTTTTGCACTTTTGCTAACCTCATTTATTTTTTCGAGTGTTTGTCATGTTCTTTCATTTTGAAAGATTCACAAGGCGGTACGATCACGAGACATTTTGGTTAGGGAAGGCACACTCGATGCGCAACTACATCATCCTTGAGACACTCCTAAAGGTGACCTCTTTCCCTTTGAGCCATCCTCAAATACGCATATTGGATGGGTCACTCTTTCGTTGTTGTTTCCTTCTTGTTGTCTACATGATACATCTCCTGAACGGAGGAGCGACATTGGAGATTGGCTACATGGACCTTCACATTGAGGAGCGCTCGCACTTATTGGATGCACCTTCGGAACTCCACTCATGTCTTGACATCGAGCTTTGGTACACCAACACCTCCATATTTGTTGATTGTGCTCATACATGTTGTGCTCGATGGACATATCATACTCACCACAAGTTTGCATCCTATGCATGGATTGACTCACATTATGCTTGTCTCGTTGCATCTATTTCCATGTCATCCATGATATATGAGCTTGTCCATTTCCTTAGCAAATTTGTTGTGATCTACCTTGATGGCATATTCATACATCATGATCATATTGTCGACCATCAATTGCATGGTAACATACACATGTTGAGCATCCATTGCCATATTCATGCTATTGATAAACCGTCTCACTATGACATCATTTTGCACCGTGGTTGCATTGATCAAATTTACAACACATTTGCGTGCACAATGATTACATTTCCTACCATGAATGCTTTGCATCTCATTATAGATCATCTTGATAAGATTCATGCACTTTGTCACGACCAATCTTGCCGCACGGACTCATTCTTGCATGATGGACACTTTGTGTGCGCTCACCATTGTATTTCCGAGTGTTGCTTGTGTTTGCTCTTTTTGCATGTCTATCACTCCGGCGACAGCTTGGACTACTTGGATTGCGCAATGCCTTCAACGATGTCCAACTACAAGTCCATCCACGACAACCATTTCCATGGTGATGAGGATCACGATCCGAGGTTGGATCTTTCCCAAGGGGGGGGGAGATGATGCGGAGCATCCCACGTTCATCCCCATGTACACTCCGACTACTCTCCAAACTCCAAGAGGACTTATGACGAGACCTCAACCTTACGCCATTGGACACAACGTGAACTCGCTCCTTTCCGAACCTTCACTTTCTACATGTGAGACATGGCTACTACCTCCAACATGTGTTCTATGCATGATCATGTACTTGGAGAAAAGCGACGAAGCCACCACATCCAACGGAAGAGCTAGCGAGGACGCCAAGTACAAGGATCAAGTGAAGGAGCTGCACGAAGCTACAGCCACCGGACGACCGACCCAGCCCGGACGTCCGTCCCCTGAAGGTCACGCCAGCCCAAGGAAACCAGGCCAACACACACTACAGCGGCCAGACGTCCGACCAGGACCGGACGTCCGATGACTCCCAGGCCCCCGGACGACCGAACCCCTCCGGACGTCCGGTACTTCTCCACCCGAGCCAAATCTACGGAAGTCCGAAGACTCCCGGACGTCTGGACCTTCCCGAGCCTCCGGACGACCGGAACCCACCGGACGTCCGACGCTTGTCTGGGCACAGTGTATGGGACCGAGTCCATGTATCCCCCACTTACCCCTTCGTGGCCCATGACTATATATACTCCTCCACCTCCTCCTAGTTAGATTTAGCATTGATTTAGCTCATTTGTGAGATAGAGCCTCGCTCATCCATCGGATCTCCTCCTCGTGAGAGACCGCGGCCTCTTCGGAGAAGATCCACTTGGATTCAAGACCCCTTTACGGGAAGATCCCCTCGTGGATTCAAGACCTCCTCACGGAGAAGAACGGTTACTCTTGTATCTTCCCTTTGTTGATTCTGAATCTTGTGCTACCTTATGTGTTCGGTGATCTAGCCCTTGTGTGATCAATTACTTGTCGGTTGAGTGTTTCTCTCATTCCTCCCCGTGATTTCCCTTGTGTTCTTCTTCGCGTTCTTCGTGTTTCTCCGTAGGATCCACTCCAAACGTGAAAGATCGTCACCATAGGGTTCCGCCCTACATCAAATGCACAAACAAGCGCACCATGATCCTCAACGACGATGGCACCTACGACTCAATGAGTGAAGATGAAATGGAAGCTCTTGAGCAAGTGGCCATGCACCGGCGCATGAACGAGAATGAAGATGATCAAGTCTTTTGTGATGAAGATACGAGCCCCGCTCTCATTGTCTCCAAGGTCTTGACTCTTCAACATCAACAAGAAGAAGACCAACGGTGCCACATCTTCCACACCAAGGCCGGCATCGATGGAAGGTCCGTCAAGGTCATCATCGATGGAGCTAGTTGCCACAACTTGGCAAGCGAAGAACTATGCTCCAAGCTTCAATTGGTCAAGAAGAAGCACCCGCACCCCTACAAGGTTCAATTTGATGCGGAGCATCCTATGGTCATCACCATGTCAAGAGTCCGTTTGGCAAGTGACACGTGCGACCTCTACTTCTCATACATAAAGGTGAATCTTCTCCTTTACACGTGCTTACTTGACCCCTTCGAGGATGGTATACTACTTGACACTTCTCCCGTGTGCATGCATAGGTATTGTCGGAGCTTCACGGATGTCGAGGAGAGTGCAAGCGCCAAGGAACAACTACACCATCCGCGAGAGAAGCTTGGAAGCGACGACGGAAGAAGACGGAGCTGCTGAAGCTACAGCGGCCGGACATCCGGGCCAGAGGCCGAACATCTGGCGCCTATGCAGTCGCCCACGAACTGCACCAACAGAAGGCCAAAGCATCAGCGGCCGGACATCCGGCCCATGTGCCCGGACATCCGGCGTCTCGGCAACCACCGGGCATCCGATGCTCTCCCCTGAAAATCCGGTGCCCCTATCCAGAGAGCACCGAGGCCGACCTCACCAGCCCGGACATCCGCCCCATGCCCTAGACATCCGGCCTCCTGCGAACGCCCGGACATCTGGCCCCC